>NW_026111139.1:305384-610769 GCF_024679095.1 Eriocheir sinensis | reverse complement strand
AGTACAAATTTACTCATTGAAGTATTTTGTATATTAATTTTAATACAAATTTTGATTAATCTATGTATTTTTGTATGTATATATATATTTTATACTCATTTATCTTTATCTAATGTGTTTTATATATATTTTATAAAATTTATTTTATGTTCATTTTGTACATATATTTTATAGAAATTTACATTTTATGTATATAGTTTTATATAAATTTACGTTATTTTATGTGCATTTTGTATATTTATATTTATACACACATTCTTTTATTAATATTTACTTATTACATTTATAATAACTTACACTATTTATGTGTATTTTGTATATATATTTTTTATACGTATTTACTTTAATTTTATGTATTTTAGTATATGTATTTTACAGAAATCTACGTTATTTTATGTATTCGTATATATATTTTGACATTATTTTATGTGATTGTATATCTATTTGTACGGTTAAATTATTTTGTTAGCGTGGTATTTTGTATATTTATTTCAGATATAAATTCAACATTTTATGTGTATTTTGGTATCAACACTTTTTAAAAACGTTATTTTATATGCACGCATCTAATCCTTCATACAACTTACATTATTTAATGATTCTGTATATATTTTGATACGGATTTTACATTATTCTATTTCCAGGCTTTGTATATATTTTATAAATATTACTTCATATCATTTAATGTGTATTTGTATATATATTCTGCAATAAATCACGTCATTATATGCATTTGTTTATATATTTTCTCTTCAAATTTACATTATTTCGGTATTTTGTATATAGTATTTAATAAGAAATTAACCTACTTATGTGTATTTTGTATATTTTTCATGCCAAATTTAATTTATTTTGTGCTTGCATATAGTTTACATTTACATTATTTACGCTTGTATAAATATTGTTAATTTATTTTAATGTTCTTTTGGATATATGTTTTGCAGAACAGTGTTATTTTATATGTATTTGTATATGTTTCACAAATTTACATTATTTCCACATATTTTGTTTATTTAGTTTGACATGAATACATGATATATGTGTGTATTTTCATAATACTTTTATAATGTACTATCATTTAATGTGTGTATTTTCTTTATATATTTTAAACAATTATGTTAATAGTATGTATTTTAGCAAATATTTGATGTACCATATTTATGTATTTTGTATATACATTTCATTCAATCTAGCTTTATTTATTCTGTATTTTATATCTATTTTCATCTGAATTTCTGTGTATTTTATGTATTTTAACGTATTTTTTTATTAGTCTACGTTATTTATGTGTATATTGAAACAATTTCATATATATATCTACTTCTCATTTGTTAAGATTTGTTTTATTGCATGTAAAAGTTTGCATATTTATTTTACAAATATTTTTTATGTATTTTGTATATTTGAAAAAAATGTTATTTATGAGCATGTTTTTACAATTGCATTATTTTATATTCGGTGTATTTACTTGGACAATGATTTTACACATTATTCTACTTATGTGTATATTTTTATTAAATTTACGTTATTTTAAGTATTTGTTTACATGCATTATTCAAATTTATTACATGATGTGTATTTTGTATATGAGTTTCAACACAACTTACTTCCATTTTATGTGTATTTTATATTTATTTTCGATAATAACTAAATTATTTTCGTGTATTTTTGCATAGTTTTATACAAATTTATGCGTTATCTTATGCATTTTGCATATCTACTTCACAGACACATCTTTACTGATTACTTTGCTTCCATTTATTTTGATCTTTGAACTTCATATCATTTAAATGTGTATATTGTATACATATTTTTATATGCATTTCATTATCCTCTCTGCGCATTCTGTATACTACAAAAACGTTATTTCTCCATAGCATTTTGTGCACTTTATTTTTCACAATAAATTTACATTATTTATATCTGTGTATTTATTTTAATACGATTTTACATTATTCTATTTGTGTTTTGTATATATATTTTATATATATTTACATTATTTAACATATTTTTTACATTTTATACAAATTTATGTGTTAATTTATGTATTTGTTTGATATATTTTCATTCAAATTTATATTATTTTATGTGTATTTTGTATATAGAGCACAATTTACCTATTCATGTGTATTTTGCAGTAGTATATTTATTTCATACAAATTTCTAACATATGTTGTGTATTTTATATGTTTATACAATTTATGTTATTTTATGTAGTATTTTGTATACATGCATTTTCATAAACACAATATTTTTATTGGATATTTTAATTATCTATTTTGATTAATGAATTTATGATATTTAATGTGTATTTATATATTTTATCTTGTATTTAACAACATTATGTGTATTTTGTATATATATTTCTATAGAACTACGTTATTTTATGGTATCTGCATATATATTTTGAACAAATCCACATTATTTTATGCGTATCTTTGTATACATTATCTCTACTATAAATTATTATTAAGTTTATTTATACTATTTCATTCTGACCAAACTACTATGTATATATTTATTTAATATTGTTATTTATGTGATGCTTATATATATTCAAATTATTATTTTATTTGTTTTTGTTTATTTCGATACGAACTTAGATTATTTCATGTGCATACATACATAGAGTAAATTTCATGAAAAAATAAATATTCAAAATACACATAAAACTAATGTAAATAAGTAGAAAAATATATATATATCAATACACCTAAAAAATGAAAATTGTATCAAAATAAATAAATAAATTCCGATAAAAAAGAACCATATTTGTAGGAAAATAAATATACAAAATACACATAAAATAACGAGAATTTGAATAAAATGTGCGCTGTGTAAATACACAAAATTACTCAATTTTAGAAGGAAAATAGATATACAAAAATACACATATACTAGTTAAATTTGTATTTAAATACATGTACAAAATTTATAAAATAATGTACTTGTATGAATGAAACCAAATTTATATAAACAACGTACATTGAAATAGATATACAAAATACACATAGAATGTAAAATCGTATCAAACAAATTACACAGAATATCAATAAAATAATGTAATTCTGGTATGAAAACAAAGAGGTAAATACCCATAAAACAAAGCATATTTTATAAAATACATACAAAAAATACACATAGAATAGCTAAATTTATATTAAAATTAATATACAAAATGAATGCACAATAAGGTAAATTTAGGCTGAAAAATATGCAAAATGCAAAACAATGTAATATTTGTTTCAAAATATGCACGAATACAGATAAAATAACGTATATTTGCAGAAATATATATACAAAATACACATGAAATGACGTAAATACATAAAAAATATATATACACATACATTAAATAAATGAAATTGGCATCAAAATAAATAAACAACAATAAAGAATGTATTTAAAGGAAATAGATACAAAATATAAAATATTGTAATTGGTATAAAAACTCTCAAATAAAAATACATTAAAAAATAATTTTAAATTTGTATAAAATATATATATAAATAAGATATGAAATTAGGTAAATTTCTTTATTGAAAATACATATACAAAAATACACATAAAAATAATGTAAATGAATAAAATATATAAACAAATACATCTTAAAATAACGAAAATTTCGTATAAAATATATATAGAAAATAGATACTAAATAATGTAAATATGTAAGGAAAATATACAAAACACAAATTGAATAATGTAAAAATCGTACTGCAACAAAATACAGAATATTAATAATGTAAGTTTGTGTGAAAAAATAAAAGACGCAAAATACCCATAAAACAAATTGCACCTTTTTATGAAAATATATACTAAAACAGTACATAAAATATTTAAATTTACAATAAAGTATAAAATGCACATAATAAGGTAAATTTGTATTAAATATGCAAAATATTACATAAACACGTAATGACTTAAAATATACATATGAAGATGCACATAAATAACGATTTTATAAAATATATATACAAAATACACATAAATGAAGTGTATATAAGAAAAAAATGTATACAAAAATACACTTCCAAAATAATGTAAATTGTACAAAAATAAATAAAGAAAACTACGATAAAGTATATATATGTAGAAAAAATATAAAAATATATTTGTATAAAAAAATATATACAAAACTACACAAAATTAATTTCAATTTCAGTGAAAAATAGATATACAAAATATATACTAAATAAATTTAGATGCAATACATGTACAAAATATACATAAAATTAGGTAGATTTGTATTGAACATACAAAATACACATAAAATAATATTTAAATTTGAATAAAATATATAAAATACAATTTTAAATATGTAAATTTGTATAAAATATATATAAAATAATATATTAAATTATGTAAATATGTATATATATACAAAAATTAACAAATAGAATAATGTGAAATCGTATCAAAATAAATACACCGAATATTAATAAAATAATGTAAATTTGTGTGAAAATAAAAGATGCAAAATTCCATCAAATAAGTACATTTCTTATAAAAATATATATACCAAAATACACATAAAATATTTAAAATTTGTATTGAAATAAATATACAAAATGCACATACAATAAGGTAAACTTTGTATTGGCAGAAAATAGACCTATAAAAATACATATAAAACAATGTAAATTTGTTTCAAAATATATATACGAATACACATAAAATAAACGTAGATTTCTATAAAAAGCCATATATAAAATACACATAAAATTAAGTAAATACGTATAAAAATAGATATACAAAATACACATAGAATAACGTAAATTGTTTCAAAAAAATAAACAGAATATAAATAAAATAATAGTAAATTTGTATGAAAATAAAAATATGCAAAATACCCATATGTTAAAAATAAAGCTTTGTATAAAAATACATATACAAAATACACAGAAGTATAATTAAATTTGTATTAAAACTAATATAGGCTAAAATGTATATACAATGAGGTAAGTTTGTATTGAAAAATATTAGTAAAATACACATAAAACCGAGTAAATGAGTATCAAAATCTATATGGCACGAATACTATAAATCAACGTAGATTTCTATAGAAATATATATACAAAATACATGACTAAAATGATGTAAACACATATAAAAAAATATATATATAAATATATACACATATAATTCCAATTGTATCAAAATAAATAAACAAATAAAGTAACAAAATAAATATGAAGGCACAAATGGTCTATTCATTTGTAAAATACATTAAATAATGTAAATTCTGCGTCAAAAATAAATAAACAAAATATCAATAAAAGAATGTGTATTTCTATGAAAATAGATATACAATATACACATAATGATTCTAAATTTGTATATATAAATTCATATATACAAAAATACACAAAAATAATTTTAATTTGTAAGGAAAATAAATATACAAAATAATACATAAAAACTAGGTAAATTTGTATTGAAATACATATTACAAAATACTACATATAAAATAATGTAAATTTGAATGAAAATATATAAACAAATATTAACTTAAAATAACGTAAATTTGTATAAAATATATATAAAAAAAATACACATTAAATAATGTAAATATGTATAAAAAATATATACAAAACACAAATAGAATAATGATAAAAATAGTATCAAAATAAATACACAGAATATTAATAAAATAATGTAAATTTGTATGAAAAATTAAGCATGCAAAATAATCCCATAAAATAAATCATTTTTATAAAAAATATTTATACCAAGACACACATAAAATATTTGAATTTGTATTAAAACAAATATGTCAAAAATGCACATACAATAAGGTAAATTTGTATTGAAATAGATATGCAAAATACATATAAAAACTATGTGTTCTTTTAAAAATATATATACGAATACACATAAAATAACGTAGATTTCTATGAAAATAAAGATACAAAATACACATAAAGTGATGTAAAATACGTATAAAAAAAGTGTATACAAAATACACATAAAAATAATGTAAACTCGTATCAAAAATAAATAAAATACTTAATAAAAAGAATGTGTATTGTAAGTAAATATAAATATACAAAATACAACTTCAAATAACGTAAATTTATATAAAACTATATGCAAAAAAATACACAAAAGTAATTAAATTTGTGTGAAAATATATATATTAAAATACATGTATTTTGTATATTTATTTCATACAAATTGAAATTATTTTTGTTTTATTTTTTTTTTTATATATTTTCATACAATTTTCGTTATTTATGTATGTATTTTGCAGGCTATTTATTTTTCTACAAATATACGTTCCTTTTATCTGAATTTTGTTTATTAAATTGAAACGTTTAGTTTTCATTTCCTTTGTATTTTGTATATCTATTTTCATACAAATTAAAAATACTTCTGTGTATTTTTGTATATAGTTTTATATAAATTTACGTTATTTTATGTATTTTGTATATTTATATTTATACAAATACAATATTTTTATTGGTATTTTGTATTACTTTTGATAATGAATTATTATTTTATGCATTTTGTATACATTTTTTATACGTATTTACTTCATTTTATGTGTATTTTGTATATATATTTTATAGAAATCTACGTTATTTTATGTGTATTCGTATATATTTGAAACAAATTTACATTGTTTGCTATGTATTTTGCATATCTATTTCAATACAAATTGCATCTTATTGTATGTGTTTTTATATATTTATTTTAATTCAAATTTAATTTTTTATGTGTATTTTGGTATATATATTTTTATAAATAAAAAAATGCAGTTATTTTATGGGTATTTTGCCTCTTTTATTTTCATACAACTTACATTATTTTATTAATATTCAAAAACACATAAAGAATAATGCAAAAATCGACTATAATAAATACATTTAAAAAAATGAATACAAATTTGTAATGAACATACATAAAAATCGTATCAAAATAAATAACATACAAAATAATACCAGTAAAAAGAATGTGTATTTGTATAAATATATATATATATGTAAATATAGTATAAAAAAATATATACAAAATACAACAGAATAATGTAAAAGTCGTATCAAAATAAATACACAGAATATCAATAAAATAATGTAACTTTGTATGAAAATTAAGATGCAAAATTCATAAAAATTATCGCATTTTTTTATAAAAATATATATACCAAAATACACATAAAATATTTAAATTTGTATGAAATAAATATACAAAATGCATATACAGTAAGGTAAATTTGTATTAAAAAGAGATATTCAAAAATACATATAAAAACAATGTAAATTTGTTTCAAAATATATACATGAATACACATAAAATAAAGTAGATTTCTATAGAAATATATATACAAAATACATTTGAAATTATGTAAATAAAGGCGTATAAAAATATATATACAAAATACATATAAAATAATGTAAATTCGTGTCAAAATAAATAAACAAAATATCATGAAAAGAATGTGTATTTGTATACATATACATATAGAGTAAATTTCTATGAAAATATATATTCAAAATACTCATAAAATTATGTAAATATGTATAAAAATATATATCAAATACAAATAAAAAAATGAAATTCATTATCAAAATAAATAAATAATATTAATAAAAGAACGTATATTTGTAGGAAAATAAATATACAAAATACACATAAAATACGAATTTCTTGAATAAAATATATATACAAAATACACAAAATATTTAAATTTGTGAAATAGATATACAAAATGCACATATAATTAGTTAAATTTGTATTGAAAGAGATATGCAAAAATACACATAAAATAATGTAATTTTGTATCAAAATATATAACAAATACAAATAAAAAAAACGTAATTGGTATAAAAATATATACAAATATACATAGAATAATGTAAAATTATCAAAATAAATACACAGAATATAAAAAATAATGTAATTTTGTAAAAATATAAAGATGCAAAATACACATAAAATATCAAATTTTATAAAATATATACAAAATACACATAGAATAGCTAAATTTGTATTAAAATATATATACAAAATGCACGCATACAATAAGGTAAATTTGTATTGAAATAATACAAAATGCACATAAAACAATGAATATTTGTTTCAAAATATATATACGAATACACATAAAATAACGTATATTTCTATAGACATATATATACAAAATACTCAGGAAATGACGTAAATACGTATAAAAATATATACAAATACACATTAAATAATGTAAATTGCATCAAAATAAATAAACAAAATATCAATAAAAGAATGTAAATTTGTATGAAAATAGATATACAAAATACACATAAAATATTGTAAATTTGTATAAAACTCTATACAAAAATACACAAAAAATAATTTAAATTTGTATAAAATATATATACAAAATACACATGAAATTAGGTAAATTTCTATTGAAATACATATACAAAATACATAAAATAATGTAAATTTGAATAAAAATATATAAACAAATACACTTAAAATAACGAAAATTTGTATGAAATATATATAGAAAATACACATTAAATAATGTAAATATGTATAAAAAAATATATACAAAACACAAATAGAATAATGTAAAATAGTATCAAAATAAATACACAGAATATTAATAAAATAATGTAAATTTGTATGAAAATAAAGATGCAAATACCCATAAAACAACATTTTTTATAAAAATATATACCAAAATGCACATAAAATATTTAAATTTGTATTACAATAAATATACAAAATGCACATACAATAAGGTAAATTTGTACTGAAATAGATATGCAAAATATATATAAAACAATGTAAATTTGTTTCAAAATATACATCGAATACACATAAAATAACGTAGATTTCTATAAAATAAATATACAAAATACACATAAAATGAAGTAAATACGTATAAGAAAATGTATACAAAATACACATAAAATAATGTAAATTCGTATCAAAATAAATAAAACTAAATGCCAATAAAAGAATGTTTACTTGTATAAATATAAATATACAAAATACACATAAATTAACGTAAAATTGTATAAAACTATATACAAAAATAAACAAAAATAATTAAATTTGTATGAAAATAGATATACAAAAGACACATAAAATAAGCTAAATTTGAATTGAAATAAATATAGAAAATACATAAAATAATGTAAATTTGTATCAAAATATATATTCAAATACACATATAATAACGTAAATTTGTATAAAATATAAAAACAAAATACACATTAAATAATGTAAATACCTATAAAAGATATGTACGTAATGTAAAAATTTATAAAATTAAAGATGCAAAATAACCATAAAATAACTCATATTTAAAAAAAATATATACAAAAATACACAAAAAATAATTAAATTTTTATTAAAATAAATTTACAAAATACACATACAATAAGGTTGATTTTTATTGAAATAGATATGCAAAAAACACAAAAAATAATGAAAATTTTTATCAAAATATATACGAATACACACAATAAAATTACGTAAATTTTTATGAAAATATATATACAAAATATACAAAAAATAATGTAAATACATAGAAAAATATATATACAAAATACACATAAAATAATGTAAATTCGTATGAAAATAAATAAACAAAATTTCCTCTAAAAGAATGTATATATGTAGGAAAATATATATACAAAATACAAATAAAAAAAAAATTGTATAAAAATAATACAAAAATACACAAAAATATTTTAAATTTGTTTGAAAATAGATATGCAAAATACAAATTAAATTAGGCAAATTTTTATTGAAATACATATACAAAATACACATAAAATAATGTAAATTTGTATAAAAATATATAAACACACATAAGATAACGTAAATTTCCATAAAATATATGTACAAAATATACATTAAATAATGTAAATATGTCTAAAAATATACATACAAAATACACAGAATAACGTAAAATCGTATCAAAATAAATAAACAGACAATCAATAAAATAATGTAAATTTGTATGAAAATAAAGATGCAAAATACCCATATAATAACGCATATTTGTTTAAAAATATATATACAAAAATACACATAAAATAATTAAATTTGCATCAAAATAAATATACAAAAGGCACATACAATAAAGAAAATTTGTATTGAAATAGATATGCGAAATACACATAAATAATGTAAATTTGTATCAAAATATATATACGAATACACATAAAATAGAGTAAATTTCTATGAAAATATATATTCAAAATACATATAAAATTATGTAAATAAGTATAAAAAAATATATATCAAATACACCTAAAATAATGAAAATTCGTATCAAAATAAATAAACAAAATTCCGATAAAAGAACGTATATATGTAGGAAAATAAATATACAAAATTCACATAAAATTACGAAAATTTGAATAAAAATATATACTAAAATACACAAAATTAATTTCAATTTGTATGAAAATAGATATACATAATACACATATAATTAGTTAAATTTGTATTTAAATACATGTACAAAATACACATAAAATAATGTAAATTTGTATGAAATGAAAACAAATTCACATAACAATAACAATAAAAAATATACATAGAATAATGTAAAATCGTATCAAAATAAATACACAGAATATCAATAAAATAAGGTAAATTTGTATGAAAATAAAGATGCAAAATACCCATAAAATAAAGCATTTTTTTATGAAAATACATATACAAAAATACACATAGAATAATTAAATTTGTATTAAAATTAATATACAAAATGCACGTACAATAAGGTAAATTTATATTGAAAAAATATGCAAAATGCACATAAAACAATGTATATTTGTTTCAAAATATATATACGAATACACATAAAATAACATATATTTCTATAGAAATATATATACAAAATACACATGAAATGACGTAAATACGTATAAAAATATATATACACAATACACATTAAATAATGTGAATTCGCGTCAAAATAAATAAACAAAATATCAATAAAAAGTGTGTATTTGTATGAAAATAGATATACAAAATACACATAAAATATTTTAAATTTATATAAAACTCTTTTTATTAAAATATATATACCAAAATAATAAAATATTTAAATTTGTATTACAATAAATATACAAAATGCACATACAATAAGGTTGATTTATATTGAAATAGATATGCTAAATACATATAAAACAATGTAAATTTGCTTCAAAATATATATACCAATACACATAAAATAACGTAGATTACTATAAAAATATATATACAAAATACACATTAAATGAAGTAAATACGTATAAGAAAATGTATACAAAGTACACATAAAATAATTAAATTTGTATTAAAATAAATATACAAAATACACATACAATAAGGTAAATCTATATTGAAATAGATATGCAAAATAAACATAAAATAATGTAAATTTGTATCAAAACATATACGAATACACACAATAAAATAACGTAAATTTTTATGAAAATATATATAAAAAATACACATAAAATAATGTAAATACGTAGAAAAATATATATTCAAAATACACATAAAATTATGTAAACTCTTATGAAAATAAATGAACAAAATTCCACTAAAAGAATGTATAGTTGTAAGAAAATATAAATACAAAATGCAAATAAAATAACTAAAATTTGTATAAAAATATATAAAAAATACATAAAAATAATTTAAATTTATTTGAAAATAGATATGCAAAATACACATAAAATTAGGCAAATCTGTATTGAAATACATATACAAATTACACATAAAATATTGTAAATTTGTATGAAAATATTTAAACAAATACACATAAAATAGCGTAAATTTATATTAAATATATACAAAATATACATTAAATAATGTAAATGTGTATAAAATATATACACAAAATACACATAGAATAATGTAAATCGTATCAAAATAAATAAATTGAATATCAATAAAATAATGTAAATTTGTATGAAAATAAAGATGCAAAATACCCAAATAATAATGCATATTTTACAAAAATACACATAAAATAATTAAATTTGTATTAAAATAGATATACAAAATACACATACAATATGGTAAATTTGTATTGAAATAGATATGCAAAATAAACATAAATAATGTAAATTTGTATCAAAAAATATATAGGAATACCCATAAAATAGAGTAAATTTCTATGAAAATATATATTCAAAACACAAATAAAATGATATAAATAAGTATAAAAATATACATATCAAATACACCTAAAATAATGTAAATTCGTATAAAAATAAATAAACAAAACTACGATAAAAGAACGTATATATGTAGGAAAAAAAATATACAAAATATATTTGTATGAAAATATATACAAAAATACACAAAATTAGTTTCAATTTGTATGAAAATAGATATACAAAATACTCATATAATTAAATAAATTTGTATTTAAATACATGTACAAAATATACATAAAATTAAGTAGATTTGTATTGAAATACATATACAAAATACACATAAAATAATATTTAAATTTGAATGAAAATATATAAAAAATACACCTAAAATTACCTAAATTTGTATAAAATATATATAAAAAATACACATTAAATTATGTAAATATGTATAAAAAATATATATACAAAACACAAATAGAATAATGTAAAATAGTATCAAAATAAATACACAGAATCTTAATAAAATAATGTAAATTTGTATGTAAATTAAGATGCAAAATACCCATAAAATAACACATTTAAAAAAAAAAATATATATATACCAAAATACACATAAAATATTTGAATTTGTATTAAAATAAATATACAAAATGCACATACAATAAGGTAAATTTGTATTGAAATAGATATGCAAAATACATATAAAACAATGTAAATTTGTTTCAAAATATATATACGAATACACACAAAATAACGTAGATTTCTATAAAAATATATACAAAAGACACATAAAAAGAAGTAAATACGTTAAACAAATGTATACAAAATACACATAAAATAATGTAAATTCGTATCAAAATAAATAAACAAAATACCAATAAAAGAATGTGTATTTGTATAAATATAAATATACAAAATACACATAAAATAACGTAAATTTGTATTAAACTATATACAAAAATACACAGAAGTAATTAAATTTGTATGAAAATATATATACAAAATAAAAATAAAATCAGCTAAATTTGAATTGAAATGTATATAAAAATACATAAAATAATGTAAATTTGTATCAAAATATTTACACAAATACACATTTAATAACGGTAATTTGTTTAAAAATATATAAACAAAATACACATTAAATAATGTAAACACGTATAAAAAACATGTACAAAATACACATATAATCATGTAATTCGTATCAAAATAAATAAACAAAATAGCAATAAAATAATAATAATAATAATAATAAATGGTCTATTCATTTGTAGGAAGCCATTAAATAATGTAAAATCGCTTCAAAATAAATAAACAAAATATCAATAAAAGAATGTGTATTTGTATGAAACTAGATATAGAAAATACACATAAAATAACCTAAATTTGTATAAAACTATATACAAAAAAACACAAAAATAATTTAAATTTTCTATGAAAATAAATATACAAAATACACATAAAATTAGGTAAATTTGTATTGAAATACATATACAAAATACATTTAAAATAATGTAAATTTGAATGAAATTATATAAAGAAATACACTTAAAATAACGTAAATTTGTATAAAATATATATAAAAAATACACATTAAATAATGAAAATATGTATAAAAAAATATATACAAAACACAGATAGTATAATATAAAATCGTATCAAAATATATACACAGAATATTAATAAAATAATGTAAATTTGTATGAAAACTAAGATGCAAAATACCTATAAAATAACGCATTTTTTTAAAATTATATATACCAAAATACACATAAAATATTTGAATTTGTATTAAAATAAATATACAAAATGCACATACAATAAGGTAAATTTGTATTGAAATAGATATGCAAAATACATATAAAACAATGTAAATTTGTTTCAAAATATATATACGAATACACATATAATAACGTAGATTTCTATAAAAATAAATATACTAAATACACATAAAGTTAAGTAAATACGAATAGAAAAAGTACACAAAATACACATAAAATAATGTAAATTCGTATAAATATAAATAAACAAAAAACCAATAAAAGAATGTGTATTTGTATAAATATAAATATACAAAATGCACATAAAATAACGTAAATTTGTATAAAACTATATACAAAAATACACAGAATTAATTAAATTTGTATGAAAATAGATATCCAAAATACACACAAAATAAGCTAAATTTGAATTGAAATATATATACAAAATACATAAAATAAAGTAAATTCGTTTCAAATTTTTTTAACAAATACACATATAATAGCGTAAATTTGTAAAAAAAATATATAAACAAAATACACATTAAGAAATGTAAATACGTATACAAAAAATTTGTACAAAATACACAAATAATCATGTCATTCGTATCAAAATAAATAAACAAAAAACTAATTAAATAATGTAAATTTGTATGAGAAAACATATACAAAATACACATAAAATAACGTTTTGAGTTTCTATAAAAATATATGTACAAAAATGCACATAAAATTAGTTTGCATAAAAAAATATATACAAAACACACATTAGATAATGTAAATGAGTATAAAAATATGTATACAAAATACCTATGAAATAATCTAAATTCGTATCGAGTTAAATTAAGAAAATAACAATAAAATAATGTAATTTTGGATGAAAATATATATAGAAAACACACATAAAATAACCTAAATACAAATACAAAAATACACATTAAGTAATTTAAAATTGAATGAAATAAATATACAAAATAAACATAAAATAAGGTAAATTTGTAATAAAATATATGTAAGAATACACATAAAATAATATAAATTTGTATGAAAATATATATACAAATACAAATAAAATAAAAATAACATAAATTTTATGAAAATGTATATAGAAAATATATATACAAAATACACATAAAATAATGTAAATTCGTAAAAATTAAATAAAATTTCAATAAAAGAATGTATATTTGGAAAAAATATATATAATTTAAATTTGTTTCAAAATACACATAAAGTTAGGCAAATTTGTATTGAAATACATATACAAATTTGTATGAAAATATATAAACAAATACATATAAAATCACGTAAATTTGGATAAAATATATATATACAAAATATACATTAAATATTTTAAATATGTATAAAAATATAATATATTATATATATTTTTATTGATATTTGCGTTATTTATGTGTATTTTGTATATGTTTTCTCATAGAAATTTACATTATTTTATTGGTATTTTGTCTATTTATTTTGATACGAATTACTTGATTATTTGTGTATTTTTTACATTTTTTTATACGTATTTATATTATTTAATGTGTATTTTGTTTATATATTTTTATACAAATTTACGTTATTATATGTGTATTTGTATAGGTATTTTGATACAAATTTACATTATTTTATGTATTTTGTATATATTTTTCAATTCAAATTTAGCTTATTTTATGTGTATTTTGTATATCTATTTATTTTAATACAAAATCAAATATTTTATGTTTTTTCTTATATATATTTTTATAAAAAATGCGTTATTTTATGGGTATTTTGCATCTTAATTTTCATACAAATTTACATTATTTTATTAATATTTTCTGTATTTATTTTGATACGATTTTACATTATTTTATTTGTGTTTGTATATATTTTTTTATACATATTTATATTATTTAATGTTTTTTTTGTATATTTGATACAAATTTTCGTAATTTTAAGTCTATATGTTTATATATTTTTATTCAAATTTACATTATTTTAAGTGTATTTTGTATACGAATTTACATTGTTTTATATGTACTTTGTATATATATTTTTATACGCATTTACATTATTTAATATTTATTTTGAATATATATTTTTATACAAATTCATGGTATTTTATGTGTATTTGTATATATATTTTCATATAAATTTACATTATTTTATGTGTATTTTGTACATATATTTTATTACAAATCTACCTTATTTTATATTTATTTTGTATGTGTATTTTGTATATTTATATTTATCCAAATACACATTCTTTTATTGGTATTTTGTTTATTTATTTTAATTCGAATTTACATTATTTTATGTGTATTTTGTATACATTTTTTTATACGTATTTATTTAATTTTATGTGTATTTTGTATATATATATTTTTATAGAAATCTACGTTATTTTATTTGTATTCGTATATATATTTTGAAACAAATTTACATTGTTTTATATGTATTTTTGCATATCTCTTTCAATACAAATTTACCTTATTGTATATGCATTTTGTATATTTATTTCAATACAAATTTAAATATTTTATGTGTATTTTGGTATATATATTTTTTATAAGAAATGCGCTATTTTATGGGAATTTTGCATCTTTATTTTCATACAAACTTACATTATTTTATTTTTCATAGAAATTTACTCTATTTTATCAGTATTCGTGTATATATTTTGATACAAATTTACTTTATTGATGTGAATTTTGCATATCTATTTCAATACAAATTAACTTTATTGTACGTGCATTTTGTATATTTATTTTAATACAAATTTAATTATTTTATATGTATTTTTGTATATATATTTTTATGCAAATATTCGTTATTATATGGATATTTTGCATTTTTATTTTCATACAAATTTACATTATTTTATTGATATTCTGTTTATTTATTTTGATACGTTATTTTATTGTGTGTATTCGTATATATTTTGATACAAATTTTATACAAATTCTTGTTATTTAATGTGTATTTGTATATATGTATTTTGATACAAATTTATATTATTTTATGTGTATTTTTACATATATTTCATTACAAATTTACTTTATTTTATGATTATTTTGTATATTTATCTCATTCAATTTTAAATTATTTTATGTGTATATTTGCATTTGTATTTAGGTTATTTTATGTGTATTTTCTATATATATTTTCATCCAAAATTACATTATTTTATTGGTATTTTCTTAATTTAATTCGATACGAATTTAGATTATTTCATAGGTATTTTGTATACATATTTTTATACTCATATTTTTTTATACTCATATTTTTATGCAAATTTATTTGATGTGCATTTTTGTACATATATTTTCATAGAAGTTTGCGTTATTTTATGTGTTTTTTGTATATGTTTTTTTTTATACAAATTTATATTATTTCATTCGTACTTTGTTTATTTATTTTGATACGAATTACATGATCATATAAATTTGTATGAGTAAACGTGTATGTTGCATATTTTTTCAATACAAATTTACCTTATTATATACGCATTTTGTATATCAATTTTAATACAAATTTAATTATTCTAGTTGTATGATTTTATCTGTATTTTTATAAACATATGCTTTATTTTTTGGGTATTTTGCATCTTTATTTTCATTCAAATTTACATTATTTTATTGATATTCTGCTCATTCATTTTGATACGAATTGACATTATTCTATGTATATTTTGTATATATTTTTCATACAAATTTACGTTATTTTATGTGTATTTGTTTATATATTTTGACACAAATTTACAATATTTTATGGGTATTTTGTATATACATTTCAAAAGAAATTTACCTAGTTTTATGTGTATTTTGTATATCTATTTTCATACAAACTCAAATTATTTCTATGTATTTTTTATACATTTTAATACAAATTTTAGCTATGTTATGTGTATTTTGTAAATTTATTTTCATTCAAATATATATTATTTTATGGGTGTTTTGTTGATTTATATTGATACGAATTTACATTATTTTATATGTACTTTGTAAATATATTATACTACTCATTTACATTATTTAATATTTATTTTGAATATATATTTTTTTTACAAATTCATGGTATTTTATGTGTATTTGTATATATATTTTCATATAAATTTACATTATTTTATGTGTATTTTGTACATATATTTTATTACAAATCTACCTAATTTTATGTTTATTTTGTATGTGTATTTTGTATATTTATATTTATCCAAATACATATTCTTTTATTGGTATTTTGTTTATTTATTTTGTTTCGAATTTACATTATTTTATGTGTATTTTGTATACATTTTTTTATACGTATTTACTTAATTTTATGTGTTTTTTGTATATATATTTTTATAGAAATCTACGTTTTTTTTATTTGTATTCGTATATATATTTTGAAACAAATCTTTATTGTTTTATATGTATTTTTGCATATCTCTTTCAATACAAATTTACCTTATTGTATGTGCATTTTGTATATTTATTTCAATGCAAATTTAAATATTTTATGTGTATTTTGGTATATATATTTTTATAAGATTACGAAAATTTGAATAAAAATATATACAAAAAAACAAAAAAATAAATTTCAATTTGTATGAAAATAGATATACAAAATACACATATAATTAGTTAAATTTCTATTTAAATACATGTACAAAATACACATAAAATAATGTAAATTTGTCTGAAATGAAAACAAATTCACATAAAATAACGTACATTTGTATAAAATAGATATACAAAATAATTTTATGTGTATTTTGTATATTTATTTTCATACAAATTTAAATTATTTTGTGTATTTTGTATATAGTTTTATACAAACTTAAGTTATTTTATGAGTATTTTGTATATCTATTTTCATACAAATACACATTCTTTTATTGATATTTTGTTTATTTATTTTGACGAGAATTTAAATTATTTAATGTGTATTTTGTATATATATTTTTATACGTATTTACATCATTTCATGTGTATTTTGTATATATATTTCTATAGAAATCTACGTTATATTATGTGAATTCGTATATAGATTTTTAAACAAATTTACACTTTTATGTGTATTTTGCATATTTTTTCAATACAAATTTACCTTATTGTATATGCATTTTGTATATTAATTTTAATACAAATTTAACTATTCTATGTGCATTTTTGTATATGTATTTTTTTAAAAATATGCTTTATTTTATGGGTATTTTCCATCTTTATTTTCATACAAATTTACGTTATTTTATTGATATTCTGCTCATTCATTTTTATACGATTTGACATTATTCTATGTGTATTTTATATATATTTTTCATACAAATTTACGTTATTTTATGTGTATTTGTTTATATATTTTGACAAACATTTCAATTCAAAGTAAGCTTATTTTATCTGTATTTTGTATATCTATTTTCATACGAATTTAATTACTTCTGTGTATTTTTGTATATAGTTTTATACAAATTTACGTTATTTTATGTGTATTTTATTTATTTATATTTATACAAATAAACATTCTTTTATTGGTATTTTGTTTATTTATTTTGACACGAATTTACATTATTTTATGTGTATTTTGTATACATTTTCTTATACGTATTTACTTCATTTTATGTGTATTTTGTATATATATTTTTATACAAATCTACGTTATTTTATGTGTATTCGTATATATTATGAAACAAATTTACATTGTTTTATATGTATTTTGCATATCTATCTCAATACAGATTTACCTTATTGTATGTGTATTTTGTATATTTATTTTAATACAAATTAATTTTTTCATGTGTATTTTGGTATATATATTTTTTTAAAAATGCGTTATTTAATGGGTATTTTGCATCTTTATTTTCATACAAATTTACATTGTTTTATTAATATTCTGGTATTTATTTTGATACGATTTTACATTATTTCATTTGTGTTTTGTATATATTTTTTTTATACATATTTACATTATTTAATGTGTATTTTGTATATTTTAAAAGAAATTTACGTCATTTTATGCGCATCTGTTAAAATATTTTGATACAAATTTACATTATTTTATGTATTTTGTATATATATTTCAATAGAAATTTAGTTTATTTTATGTATATTTTGTATATCTATTTTCATTCGTATCAAAATAAATAAACAAAATAGCAATAAAATAATGTAAATTTGTTTGAGAAAACATATACAAATACACATAAAATAACGCAAATTTCTAAAAAAATATATGTACAAAAATGCACATAAAATAAAGTAAATTTGCATAAAAATATATATACAAAACACACATTAAATAATGTAAATGCGTACATAAAATAACCTAAATTTGTATAAAACTATATACAAAAATACACAAAATGTATGAAAAGAAATATACAAAACACACTTAAAATAACGTAAATTTGCATAAAATATATATGCAAGACCCACATTAAATAATGTAAATGTTTATAAAAAAATATATAATAAAAAGAAATAGAATAATGTAAAATCCTATCAATATAAATACACAGAATATCAATAAAATAATGTAAATTTGTATGAAAAGAAGAATGCAAAATTCCCATAAAATAGCGGATTTTTTATAAAAATATATATACCAAAATACACATAAAATATTTAAATTTGTATTGAAATAAATATACAAAATGCATATACAGTAAGGTAAATATGTATTGAAAGAGATATTCAAAAATACATATAAAACAAAGTAAATTTGTTTCAAAATATATATACGAATACACATAAAATAACGTAGATTTCTATAGAAATATATATACAAAATACACATGAAATTATGTAAATACGTATAAAAATATGTATACAAAATACATATCTAGGTAAATTCGTGTCAAAATAAATAAACAAAATATCATGAAAAGAATGTGTATTTGTATGAAAATAAAAAATAGATAGTAAATTTGTATGAAATATATATGCAAGATACACATTAAATAATGTAAATATGTATAAAAAAAATATATACAAAAAAACAAATAGAATAATGTGAAATCGTATCAAAATAAATACACCGAATATTAATAAAATAATGTAAATTTGTGTGAAAATAAAGATGCAAAATTTGCATCAAATAGCGCATTTCTTATAAAAATATATATACCAAAATACACATAAAATATTTAAATTTGTATTGAAATAAATATACAAAATGCACATACAATAAGGTAAACTTGTATTGAAAGAGATATGCAAAAATACATATAAAACAATGTAAATTTGTTTAAAAATATATATACGAATACACATAAAATAACGTAGATTTCTATAAAAATATATATACAAAATACACATAAAATTAAGTAAATACGTATAAAAATAGATATACAAAATACACATAGAATAACGTAAAATTGTTCCAAAAAAAAAATAAACAGAATATAAATAAAATAATGTAAATTTGTATGAAAATAAAAATGCAAAATACCCATAAAATAAAGCATATTTTTATAAAAATACATATACAAAAATACACAAAGCATAATTAAATTTGTATTAAAATTAATATACAAAATGCATATACAATGAGGTAAGTTTGTATTGAAAAAATAAGCAAAATACACATAAAACCGTGTAAATTTATATCAAAATCTATATACGAATACTCATAAATCAACGTAGATTTCTATAGAAATATATATACAAAATACACATCAAATGATGTAAACACGTATAAAAATATATATATAAAGTACACATTAAATAATGTAAATTCGCGTCAAAATAAATAAACAAAATATCAATAAAAGAATGTGTATTTCTATGAAAATAGATATACAATATACACATAAAATCACCTAAATTTGTATATAACTATATACAAAAATACACAAAAATAATTTTAATTTGTATGAAAATAAATATACAAAATACACATAAAATTAGGTAAATTTGTATTGAAATACATATACAAAATACACATAAAATAATGTAAATTTGAATGAAAATATATAAACAAATACACTTAAAATAACGTAAATTTGTATAAAATATATATAAAAAATACACATTAAATAATGTAAATATGTATAAAAAAATATATACAAAACACAAATAGAATAATATAAAATCGTATACACAGAATATTAATAAAATAATGTAAATTTGTATGAAAATTAAGATGCAAAATACCCATAAAATAAATCATTTTTTATAAAAATATTTATACCAAGACACACATAAAATATTTGAATTTGTATTAAAATAAATATACAAAATGCACATACAATAAGGTAAATTTGTATTAAAATAGATATGCAAAATACATATAAAACCATGTAAATTTTTTTAAAAATATATATACGAATACACATAAAATAACGTAGATTTCTATGAAAATAAATATACAAAATACACATAAAGTGAAGTAAATACGTATAAAAAAAGGTATACAAAATACACATAAAATAATGTAAACTCGTATCAAAATAAATAAACAAAATACTAATAAAAGAATGTGTGTTGTATAAATATAAATATACAAAATACAACTAAAATAACGTAAATTTATATAAAACTATATGCAAAAATACACAAAAGTAATTAAATTTGTGTGAAAATATATATACAAAATACATGTGTATTTTGTATATTTATTTTCATACAAATTGAAATTATTTTTGTTTATTTTTTTATATATTTTCATACAAATTTTCGTTATTTTATGTGTATTTTGTATATATATTTTTTCTACAAATATACGTTCTTTTATCTGAATTTTGTTTATTAAATTGAAACGAATTTACCCTATTTTGTATATCTATTTTCATACAAATTAAAATACTTCTGTGTATTTTTGTATATAGTTTTATATAAATTTACGTTATTTTATGTGTATTTTGTATATTTATATTTATACAAATACACATTCTTTTATTGGTATTTTGTATATTTATTTTGATACGAATTTACATTGTTTTATGTGCATTTTGTATACCTTTTTTTATACGTATTTACTTCATTTTATGTGTATTTTGTATATATTTTTTATAGAAATCTACGTTATTTTATGTGTATTCGTATATATATTTTGAAACAAATTTACATTGTTTTATATGTATTTTGCATATCTATTTCAATACAAATTTACCTTATTGTAAGTGTTTTTTATATATTTATTTTAATTCAAATTTAATTTTTTTATGTGTATTTTGGTATATATATTTTTATAAATAAAAAAATGCGTTATTTTATGGGTATTTTGCCTCTCTATTTTCATACAAATTTACATTATTTTATTAATATTCAAAATACACATAAAATGAAGTAAATACATTTAAAAAAATGAATACAAAATATACATAAAAATCGTATCAAAATAAATAAACAAAATACCAGTAAAAGAATGTGTATTTGTATAAATAATGTAAATGTGTATAAAAAAATATATACAAAAAACAAATAGAATAATGTAAAGTCGTATCAAAATAAATACACAGAATATCAATAAAATAATGTAAATTTGTATGAAAATAAAGATGCAAAATTCCTAAAAATTATCGCATTTTTTATAAAAATATATATACCAAAATACACATAAAATATTTAAATTTGTATTGAAATAAATATACAAAATGCATATACAGTAAGGTAAATTTGTATTAAAAGAGATATTCAAAAATACATATAAAACAATGTAAATTTGTTTCAAAATATATATACGAATACACATAAAATAAAGTAGATTTCTATAAAAATATATATACAAAATACATATGAAATTATGTAAATACGTATAAAAATATATATACAAAATACATATCAAATAATGTAAATTCGTGTCAAAATAAATAAACAAAATATCATGAAAAGAATGTGTATTTGTATAAAAATAGATAATAGATAATAAATTTATATAAAATATATATGCAAGATACTCATTAAATAATGTAAATATGTATAAAAAAGTATATACAAAAAACAAATAGAATAATGTAAATTCGTATCAAAATAAATACACCGAATATTAATAAAATAATGTAAATTTGTATGAAAATAAAGATGCAAAATTCCCATAAAATAGCGCATTTCTTATAAAAATGTATACCAAAATACACAAAATATTTAAATTTGTATTGAAATAAATATACAAAATGCACATACAATAAGGTAAATTTGTATTGAAAGAGATATGCAAAAATACATATAAAACAATGTAATTTTTTTTCAAAATATATATACGAATACAAATAAAAAAAACGTAATTTCTATAAAAATATATATACAAAATACACATAAAATTAAGTAAATACGTATAAAAAAATGTGTATTTGTAAAAATATATATATACAAAATACACATAAAATATCGTAAATTTGTATAAAACTATATACAAAAATACACAGAAGTAATTAAATTTGTATGAAAATATATATACAAAATACAGCTAAAATAAGCTAAATTTGAATTGAAATGTTCATACAAAATACATAAAATAATGTGAATCTGTATCAAAATATTTATACAAATACATATAATAACGTAGATTTGTTTAAAAATATATAAACAAAATCCACATTAAGTAATGTAAATACGTATAAAAAATATGTACAAAATACACATATAATCATGTAATTCGTATCAAAATAAATAAACAAAATAGCAATAAAATAATGTAAATTTGTATGAGAGAACATATACAAATAACGCAAATTTCTATAAAAATATATGTACAAAAATGCACATAAAATAAAGTAAATTTGCAAAAAAATATATATACAAAACACACACTAAATAATGTAAATGCGTACATAAAATAACCTAAATTTGTATAAAACTATATACAAAAATACACAAAAATAATTTAAATTTGTTTGAAAAGAAATATACAAAATACACATAAAATTAGGTAAATTTCTATTAAAATATATATACAAAATACACATAAAATCATATAAATTTGAATAAAAATATATAAACAAATACACTTAAAATAACGAAAATTTGTATGAAATATATATAGAAAATACACATTAAATAATGTAAATATGTATTAAAAAATATATACAAAACACAAATAGAATAATGTAAAATAGTATCAAAATAAATACACATAATATTAATAAAAGAATGTAAATTTGTATGAAAATAAAGATGCAAAATACCCATAAAACAACGCATTTTTTTATGAAAATATATATACCAAAATGCACATAAAATATTTAAATTTGTATTACAATAAATATACAAAATGCACATACACTAAGGTAAATTTGTATTGAAATAGATATGCAAAATACATATAAAACAATGTAAATTTGTTTCAAAATATACATACGAATACACATAAAATAACGTAGATTTCTAAAAATATATATACAAAATACACATAAAATGAAGTAAATACGTATAAGAAAATGTACACAAAATACACATAAAATAATGTAAATTCGTATCAAAATAAATAAACTAAATGCCAATAAAAGAATGTTTACTTGTATAAATATAAATATACAAAATACACATAAATTAACGTAAAATTGTATAAAACTATATACAAAAATAAACAAAAATAATTAAATTTGTATGAAAATAGATATACAAAAGACACATAAAATAAGCTAAATTTGAATTGAAATAAATATAGAAAATACATAAAATAATGTAAATTTGTATCAAAATATATATTCAAATACACATATAATAACGTAAATTTGTATAAAAATATATAAACAAAATACACATTAAATAATGTAACTACGTATAAAAGATATGTAGGTAATGTAAAAATTTATAAAATTAAAGATGCAAAATACCCATAAAATATCTCATATTTAAAAAAAAATATATACAAAAATACACATAAAATAACAAAATTTGTATTAAAATAAATATACAAAATACACATACAATAAGGTAGATTTTTATTGAAATAGATATGCAAAAAACACATAAAATAATGAAAATTTTTATCAAAATATATACGAACACACACAATAAAATTACGTAAATTTTTATGAAAATATATATACAAAATACACATAAAATAATGTAAATACATAGAAAAATATATATACAAAATACACATAAAATAATGTAAATTCGTATCAAAATAAATAAACAAAATTTCCTCTAAAGGAATGTATATGTGTAGGAAAATATATATACAAAATACAAATAAAATAAAAAAAAATTGTATAAAAATAATACAAATATACACAATTTTTTTTTTAATTTGTTGGAAAATAGATATGCAAAATACAAATGAAATTAGGCAAATTTTTATTGAAATACATATACAAAATACACATAAAATAATGTAAATTTGTATGAAAATATATAAACAAATACACATAAAATAACGTAAATTTCCATAAAATATATGTACAAAATATACATTAAATAGTGTAAAAATGTCTAAAAATATATATACAAAATACACAGAATAACGAAAAATCGTATCAAAATAAATAAACAGACAATCAATAAAATAATGTAAATTTGTATGAAAATAAAGATGCAAAATACCCACATAATAACGCATATTTGTTTAAAAATATATATACAAAAATACACATAAAATAATTAAATTTGCATCAAAATAAAGATACAAAAGGCACATACAATAAAGAAAATTTGTATTGAAATAGATATACGAAATACACATAAATAATGTAAATTTGTATCAAAATATATATACGAATACACATAAAATAGAGTAAATTTCTATGAAAATATATATTCAAAATACATATAAAATTATGTAAATAAGTATAAAAATACATATATCAAATACACCTAAAATAATGAAAATTCGTATCAAAATAAATAAACAAAATTCCGATAAAAGAACGTATATTTGTAGGAAAATAAATATACAAAATTCACATAAAATTACGAAAATTTGAATAAAAATATATACTAAAATACACAAAATTAATTTCAATTTGTATGAAAATAGATATACATAATACACATATAATTAGTTAAATTTGTATTTAAATACATGTACAAAATACACATAAAATAATGTAAATTTGTATGAAATGAAAACAAATTCACATAAAATAACGTTCATTTGTATGAAATATATATACAAAATATACATAGAATAATGTAAAATCGTATCAAAATAAATACACAGAATATCAATAAAATAAGGTAAATTTGTATGAAAATAAAGATGCAAAATACCCATAAAATAAAGCATTTTTTATGAAAATACATATACAAAAATACACATAGAATAATTAAATTTGTATTAAAATTAATATACAAAATGCACGTACAATAAGGTAAATTTATATTGAAAAAATATGCAAAATGCACATAAAACAATGTATATTTGTTTCAAAATATATATACGAATACACATAAAATAACATATATTTCTATAGAAATATATATACAAAATACACATGAAATGACGTAAATACGTATAAATATATATATATATACACAATACACATTAAATAATGTGAATTCGCGTCAAAATAAATAAACAAAATATCAATAAAAAGTGTGTATTTGTATGAAAATAGATATACAAAATACACATAAAATATTTTAAATTTATATAAAACTCTTTTTATTAAAATATATATACCAAAATAATAAAATATTTAAATTTGTATTACAATAAATATACAAAATGCACATACAATAAGGTAGATTTATATTGAAATAGATATGCTAAATACATATAAAACAATGTAAATTTGCTTCAAAATATATATACCAATACACATAAAATAACGTAGATTACTATAAAAATATATATACAAAATACACATTAAATGAAGTAAATACGTATAAGAAAATGTATACAAAGTACACATAAAATAATTAAATTTGTATTAAAATAAATATACAAAATACACATACAATAAGGTAAATCTATATTGAAATAGATATGCAAAATAAACATAAAATAATGTAAATTTGTATCAAAACATATACGAATACACACAATAAAATAACGTAAATTTTTATGAAAATATATATAAAAAATACACATAAAATAATGTAAATACGTAGAAAAATATATATACAAAATACACATAAAATTATGTAAACTCTTATGAAAATAAATGAACAAAATTCCACTAAAAGAATGTATAGTTGTAAGAAAATATAAATACAAAATGCAAATAAAATAACTAAAATTTGTATAAAATATATAAAAAAATACATAAAAATAATTTAAATTTATTTGAAAATAGATATGCAAAATACACATAAAATTAGGCAAATCTGTATTGAAATACATATACAAATTACACATAAAATATTGTAAATTTGTATGAAAATATTTAAACAAATACACATAAAATAGCGTAAATTTATATTAAATATATATACAAAATATACATTAAATAATGTAAATGTGTATAAAAATATATATACAAAATACACATAGAATAATGTAAAATCGTATCAAAATAAATAAATTGAATATCAATAAAATAATGTAAATTTGTATGAAAATAAAGATGCAAAATACCCAAATAATAACGCATATTTTTACAAAAATACACATAAAATAATTAAATTTGTATTAAAATAGATATACAAAATACACATACAATATGGTAAATTTGTATTGAAATAGATATGCAAAATAAACATAAATAATGTAAATTTGTATCAAAAAATATATAGGAATACCCATAAAATAGAGTAAATTTCTATGAAAATATATATTCAAAACACAAATAAAATGATATAAATAAGTATAAAAATATACATATCAAATACACCTAAAATAATGTAAATTCGTATAAAAATAAATAAACAAAACTACGATAAAAGAACGTATATATGTAGGAAAAAAAATATACAAAATATATTTGTATGAAAATATATACATAAATACACAAAATTAGTTTCAATTTGTATGAAAATAGATATACAAAATACTCATATAATTAAATAAATTTGTATTTAAATACATGTACAAAATATACATAAAATTAAGTAGATTTGTATTGAAATACATATACAAAATACACATAAAATAATATTTAAATTTGAATGAAAATATATAAAAAATACACCTAAAATTACCTAAATTTGTATAAAATATATATAAAAAATACACATTAAATTATGTAAATATGTATAAAAAAATATATATACAAAACACAAATAGAATAATGTAAAATAGTATCAAAATACAAAGAATCTTAATAAAATAATGTAAATTTGTATGTAAATTAAGATGCAAAATACCCATAAAGAAACGCATTTTTTTTTAAATATATATACCAAAATACACATAAAATATTTGAATTTGTATTAAAATAAATATACAAAATGCACATACAATAAGGTAAATTTGTATTGAAATAGATATGCAAAATACATATAAAACAATGTAAATTTGTTTCAAAATATATATACGAATACACACAAAATAACGTAGATTTCTATAAAATATATACAAAAGACACATAAAAAAGTAAATACGTATAAACAAATGTATACAAAATACACATAAAATAATGTAAATTCGTATCAAAATAAATAAACAAAATACCAATAAAAGAATGTGTATTTGTATAAATATAAATATACAAAATACACATAAAATAACGTAAATTTGTATTAAACTATATACAAAAATACACAGAAGTAATTAAATTTGTATGAAAATATATATACAAAATAAAAATAACATCAGCTAAATTTGAATTGAAATGTATATACAAAATACATAAAATAATGTAAATTTGTATCAAATATTTACACAAATACACATTTAATAACGGTAATTTGTTTAAAAATATATAAACAAAATACACATTAAATAATGTAAACACGTATAAAAAACATGTACAAAATACACATATAATCATGTAATTCGTATCAAAATAAATAAACAAAATAGCAATAAAATAATAATAATAATAATAAATGGTCTATTCATTTGGAAGCCATTAAATAATGTAAAATCGCTTCAAAATAAATAAACAAAATATCAATAAAAGAATGTATTTTATGAAACTAGATATAGAAAATACACATAAAATAACCTAAATTTGTATAAAACTATATACAAAAAAACACAAAAATAATTTAAATTTTCTATGAAAATAAATATACAAAATACACATAAAATTAGGTAAATTTGTATTGAAATACATATACAAAATACATTTAAAATAATGTAAATTTGAATGAAATTATATAAAGAAATACATTTAAAATAACGTAAATTTGTATAAAATATATATAAAAAATACACATTAAATAATGAAAATATGTATAAAAAAATATATACAAAACACAGATAGTATAATATAAAATCGTATCAAAATATATACACAGAATATTAATAAAATAATGCAAATTTGAATGAAAACTAAGATGCAAAATACCTATAAAATAACGCATTTTTTTAAAATTATATATACCAAAATACACATAAAATATTTGAATTTGTATTAAAATAAATATACAAAATGCACATACAATAAGGTAAATTTGTATTGAAATAGATATGCAAAATACATATAAAACAATGTAAATTTGTTTCAAAATATATATACGAATACACATATAATAACGTAGATTTCTATAAAAATAAATATACTAAATACACATAAAGTTAAGTAAATACGAATAGAAAAAGTACACAAAATACACATAAAATAATGTAAATTCGTATAAATATAAATAAACAAAAAACCAATAAAAGAATGTGTATTTGTATAAATATAAATATACAAAATGCACATAAAATAACGTAAATCTGTATAAAACTATATACAAAAATACACAGAAGTAATTAAATTTGTATGAAAATAGATATACAAAATACACACAAAATAAGCTAAATTTGAATTGAAATATATATACAAAAACCATAAAATAAAGTAAATTTGTTTCAAAATATTTTTAACAAATACACATATAATAACGTAAATTTGTATAAAAATATATAAACAAAATACACATTAAGAAATGTAAATACGTATACAAAAAATTTGTACAAAATACACAAATAATCATGTCATTCGTATCAAAATAAATAAACAAAAAACTAATTAAATAATGTCAATTTGTATGAGAAAACATATACAAAATACACATAAAATAACGCAAATCTCTATGAAAATATATGTACAAAAATGCACATAAAATTAATTTCCATAAAAAATATATATACAAAACACACATTAGATAATGTAAATGAGTATAAAAATATGTATACAAAATACCTATGAAATAATCTAAACTCGTATCGAGTTAAATTAAGAAAATAATAAATTAATGTAATTTTGGATGAAAATATATATAGAAAACACACATAAAATAACCTAAATACAAATACAAATAAACACATTAAATAATTTAAAATTGAATGAAATAAATATACAAAATAAACATAAAATAAGGTAAATTTGTAATAAAATATATGTAAAAATACACATAAAATAATATAAATTTGTATGAAAATATATATACAAATACACATAAAATAACATGAATTTGTATAAAATTTGTTTTAAAATATATACGAATACACACAATAAAATAACATAAATTTTTATGAAAATGTATATATAAAATACACATAAAATAATTTAAATACGTAGAAAAATATATATACAAAATACACATAAAATAATGTAAACTCGTAACAAAATAAATACACAAAATTCCAATAAAAGAATGTATATTTGTAGGAAAATATATATACAAAAAACAAATAAAATAACTAAAATTTGTGTAAAAATATATACAAAAATACACAAAAATAATTTAAATTTGTTTGAAAATAGATATGCAAAATACACATAAAATGAAGTAAATACGTATAAAAAAATGTATACAAATTACACATAAAATAATGGAAATTCGTATCAAAATAAATAAACAAAATACCAAAAAAAGAATGTGTATTTGTATAAATATAAATATACAAAATACACATAAAATAACGTAAATTTGTATAAAACTATATACAAAAATTCACAAAAGTAATTAAATTTGTATGAAAATAGATATACAAAATACACAAAATAAGCTAAATTTGAATTGAAATATATATATACAAAATACATAAAATAAAGTAAATTTGTATCAAAATATTTATACAAATACACATATAATAAGGTAAATTTGTATGAAAATATATAAACAAAATACGCATTAAATAATGTAAATACGTATAAAAAATATGTACAAAATACACATATGATCATGTAATTCGTATCAAAATAAATAAACAAAGTACGAATGAAATAATATAAATTTGTATAAAAAAACATATACAAAAAACACGTAAAATAACGCAAACTTCTATGAAAATATATGTACAAAAATGCACATCAAATAAATTTGCATAAAAATATGAGTATAAAAAAAATATGAGTATAAAAATATGTATACAAAATACCTATGAAATAATCTAAATTCGTATCGAATTAAATTAAGAAAATACCAATAAAATAATGTAATTTTGGATGAAAATATATATAGAAAATACACATAAAATAACCTAAATACAAATGCAAATATACACATAAAATAATTTAAAATTGAATGAGATAAATATACAAAATAATCATAAAATAAAGTAAATTTGTAATGAAATATATGTAAAAATACACATAAAATAATATAAATTTGTATCAAAATACATATATACAAATACACATTAAATAACAAGAATTTGAATAAAATTTGTATCAAAATATATACGAATACACACAATAAAATAACGTATCAAAATAAATAAACAGAATATCAATAAAATAATGTAAATTTGTATGAAAATAAAAATGCAAAATATCCATATAATAACGAATATTTGCATAAAAATATATATACAAAAATACATATAAAATAATTAAATTTGTATTAAAATAAATATACAAAATGCACGTACAATAAAGTTAATTTGTATTGAAATAGATATGCAAAATACACATCAATAAAGTAAATTTGTATCAAAATATATATACGAATACTGATAAAATAGAGTAAATTTCTATGAAAATAAAATAATGTAAGTTTGTATGAAAATAAAGATGCAAAATTCCCATAAAATAGCGCATTTCTTATAAAAATATATATACCAAAATACACATAAAATATTTAAATTTGTATTGAAATAAATATACAAAATGCACATACAATAAGGTAAATTTGTATTGAAAGAGATATGCAAAAATACATATAAAACAATGTAAATTTGTTTCAAAATATATATACGAATACAAATAAAATAACGTAGATTTCTATAAAAATATATATACAAAGTACACATAAAATTAAATAAATACGTATAAAAAAATGTATACAAAATACACATAAAATAATGTAAATTCGAATTAAAATAAATAAACAAAATACCAATAAAAGAATGTGTATTTGGATAAATATAAATATACAAAATACACATACAAAATAAATATAAAATAAGGTAGATTTGTAATAAAATATATGTACAAAATACACATAAAATAATGTAAATTTATTTGAAAATATATATACAAATACACATAAAATACCATGAATTTGTATAAAAATATATATTCAAAATAAATATTAAATAATGTAAATGCGTATAAAAATATATATACAAAGTACATATAAAACAATGTAAATTCGTATACAAAATACACTTAAAATAATGTAAATTTGAATGAAAATATATAAACATATAGACTTAAAATAACGTAAATTTGTATCAAATATATATACAAAAAAACATTAAATAATGTAAATATGTATAAAAAAATATCTTATCAAAATAATTACAGAAAATATTAATAAAATAATGTAAATATGTATGAAAATTAAGATGCAAAATACCCATAAAATAACGCATTTTTTATAAAAATATAAATACGAAAAAACATAAAATATTTGATTTTGTATTAAAATAAATAGATATACAAAATACACATAAAATAAGCCAAATTTGAATTGAAATATATATACAAAATACATAGAATAATGTAAATTTGTATCAAAATACCTATACAAATACACATATAATAACGTAAATTTGTATAAAAATATATAAACAAAATACACATTAAATAATGTAAATACGTATAAAAAATGTAAAAAATACACAAATAATCATGTAATTCGTATCAAAATAAATAGACAAAATACCAATAAAATAATGTAAATTTCTATGAGAAAACATATACAAAATACACATAAATAACGCAAATATCAATAAAAATATATATAATATAATATATTTTTATACATATTTAAAATATTTAATGTATATTTTGTATATATATTTTATCCAAATTTACGTGATTTTATATGTATTTGTTTATATATTTTCATACAAATTTACATTATTTTATGTGAGTTTTGTTTATGTATTTCAATACAAATTTGCCTAACTTTATGTGTATTTTGCATATCTATTTTCAAACAAATTTAAATTATTTTTGTGTATATTTGTATATATTTTTATACAAATTTTAGTTATTTTTTTTTTTTTTGCATATATATTTTCCTACAAATATACATTTTTTTTTTGGAATTTTGTGTATTTTATTTATTTATATTTTTTATTATTTTATGTGTATTTTGTATATATATTTTTCTACGTATTTAAACTATTTTATGTGTATTTTATATATACATTTTCATAAAAATTTACGTTATTTTATTGTGTGTATTCGTATATTTTTTGAAACATTTTATACAAATTCATGTTATTTTATGTGTATTTGTATATATATTTTTATACAAATTGATATTATTTTATGTGTATTCTTACATATATTTTATTACAAATTTACGTTATTTTATGTTTATTTTGTATATTTATTTCATTCAATTTTAAATTATTTAATGTGTATATTTGTATTTGTATTTAGGTTATTTTATGTGTTTTCTATATATATTTTCATCCAAAATTACATTATTTTATTGTTATTTTCTTAATTTAACTCGATACGAATTTAGATTATTTCATAGGTATTTTGTATACATATTTTTATACTCATTTACATTACCTAATGTGTGTTTTGTATATATCTTTTTATGCAAACTAATTTTATGTGCATTTTTGTACATATATTTTTATAGAAACTTAAAACGTTATTTTATGTGTATTTTGTATATGTTTTCTCATATAAATTTACATTATTTAATTAGTTTTTTGTTTATTTATTTTGATACGAATGACTTGATTATTGGTGTATTTTGTAAATATTTTTTTATTTTTATTTTATTTAATGTGTATTTTGTTTATATATTTTTTTTACAAATTTACGTTATTATATGTGTATTTGTTAAAAATATTTTGAAACGATTTTACTTTATTTTATGTATTTTGTGTATATATTTCAATTCAAATTTAGCTTATTTTGTGTGTATTTTGTATATCTATTTTCATACAAATTTAATTACTTCTGTGTATTTTTGTATATAGTTTTATACAAATTTACGTTATTTTATGTGAATTTTGTATATTTATATTTATACAAATACACATTCTCTTATTGGTATTTTGTTTATTTATATTTATACGAATTTACATTATTTTATGTGTATTTTGTATACATTTTTTATTCGTATTTACTTAATTTTATTTGTATTTTGTATATATATTTATAGAAATCTACGTTATTTTATGTGTATTCGTATATATATTTTGAAACAAATTTACATTGTTTTATATATTTTTTGCATATCTATTTCAATACAAATTTACCTTATTGTATGTGCATTTTGTATATTTATTTTAATACAAATTCAAATATTTTATGAGTATTTTGGTATATATAATTTTATTAAAAATGCGTTATTTTATAGGTATTTTGCATCTTAGTTTACATACAAATGTACATTATTTTATTAATATTCTGTGTATATATTTTGATACGATTTTATATTATACTATTTGTGTTTTGTATATATTTTTTATACATATTTTCATTATTTAATGTGTATTTTTTATATATTTTATACAAATTAACGTTATTTTAAGTGTATTTGTTTATATAATTTCATTCAAATTTACATTATTTTAAGTGTATTTTGTATATGTATTTCAATACAAATTTACCTAATCTTATGTGTATTTTGTATATTTATTTCCATACAAATTTAAATTATTTATGTGTTTTTTTGTATATACATATAGAGTAAATTTCTATGAAAATATATATTCAAAATACATATAAAATTATGTAAATAAGTATAAAAATATATATATCAAATACACCTTAAATAATGAAAATTCGTATCAAAATAAATAAACAAAATTCCGATCAAAGAACGTATTGTTGTAGGAAAATAAATATACAAAATACACATAAAATTACGAAAATTTGAATAAAAATATATAAAAAAAAAAAAAAAAAAATTTCAATTTGTATGAAAATAGATATACAAAATACACATATAATTAGCTAAATTTGTATTTAAATACATGTACAAAATACACATAAAATAATGTAAATTTGTATGAAATGAAAACAAATTCACATAAAATAACGTACATTTGTATAAAATAGATATACAAAATATACATGGAATAATGTAAAATCGTATCAAAATAAATACACAGAATATCAATAAAATAATGTAATTTTGTATGAAAATAAAGATGCAAAATACCCATAAAATAAAGCATTTTTTTTTAAATACATATACAAGAATACACATAGAATAATTAAATTTGTATTAAAATTAATATACAAAATGCACGTACAATAAGGTAAATTTGTATTGAAAAAATATACAAAATGCACATAAAACAATGTATATTTGTTTCAAAATATATATACGAATACACATAAAATAACGCATATTTCTATAGAAATATATATACAAAATACACATGAAATGACGTATATACGTATAAAAATATATATATACACAATACACATTAAATAATGTAAATTCGCATCAAAATATATAAACAAAATATCAATAAAAGAATGTGTATTTGTATGAAAATAGATATACAAAATGCACATAAAATATTGTAAATTTGTATAAATCTCTATTCAAAAAATACACAAAAAAAAATTAAATTATTATAAAAATAAATATACAAAATACACATAAAGCTAGTTAAATTTCTATTGAAATACATATACAAAATACACATAAAATAATGTAAATTTGAATGAAAATATATAAACAAATACACTTAAAATAACGTAAATTTGTATTAAATATATATAGAAAATACACATTAAATAATGTAAATATGTATAAAAATATATATACAAAACACAAATAGAATAATGTAAAATAATGTCAAAATAAATACACAGAATATTAATAAAATAATGTAAGTTTGTATGAAAATAAAGATGCAAAATACCCATAAAACAACGCATTTTTTATGAAAATATATATACCAAAATACACATAAAATATTTAAATTTGTATAACAATAAATATACAAAATGCACATAAAACAATGTAAATTTGTTTCAAAATATATAAACGAATACACATAAAATAACGTAGATTTCTATAAAAATATATATACAAAATACACATAAAATGAAGTAAATACGTATAAGAAAATGTATACAAAATACACATAAAATAATGTAATTTCGTATCAAAATAAATAAACTAAATGCCAATAAAAGAATGTTTACATGTATAGATATAAATATACAAAATACACATAAAATAACGTAAAATTGTATAAAACTATATATAAAAATAAACAAAAATAATTAAATTTGTATGAAAATAGATATACAAAAGACACATAAAATAAGCTAAATTTGAATTGAAATAAATATAGAAAATACATAAAATAATGTAAATTTGTATCAAAATATATATTCAAATACACATATATTAAAATTAATATTCAAAATGCGTATATAATAAGGTAAATTTGTATTGAAAAAATATGCAACATACACGTTTACTCATACAAATTTATATTATTTTATTGGTATTTTGTTTATTTATTTTGATACGAATTACATGATTATATGTGTATTTTGTATATATTTTTTATACGTATTTACATTATTTAATGTATTTTGATTATATATTTTCATACAAATTTACGTTATTATATGTGTATTTGTATAAATATTTTGATTCAAATTTACTTTATTTCATGTATTTTGTATATATATTTAAATTCAAATTTAGCTTATTTTGTTTGTAGATTGTATATGTTCTTACAAATTTAATTACTTCTGTTTATTTTTGTATATAGTTTTATATAATTTTAAATTATTTTATGTGTATTTTTTATTTATATTTATACAAATACACATTCTTTTATTGGTATTTTGTTTATTTATTTTGATACAATTTACATTATTTTATGTGTTTTTTGTATACATTTTTTATACGTATTTACTTCATTTTATGTGTATTTTGTATATATATTTTATAGAAATCTACGTTATTTTATGTGTATTCATATATATTTTGAAACAAATTTACATTGTTTTATATGTATTTTGCATATCTATTTCAATACAAATTTACCTTATTGTATGTGTTTTTGTATATTTATTTTAATACAAATTAAATTTTTTATGTGTATTTTGGTATATATTTTCATAAATAAAAAAAATGCGTTATTTTATGGGTATTTTGCTTCTTTATTTTCATACAAATTTACATTATTTTATTAATATTCTGTGTATTTATTTTGATACGATTTTACATTATTCTATTTGTGTTTTGTACATATTTTTTTATACAAATTTACGTTATTTTAAGTGTATTTGTTTATGTATTTTCATTCAAATTTACATTATTTTATGTGTATTTTGTGTATGTATTTCAATACAAATTTACCTAGTTTTATGTGTATTTTGTATATTTATTTTCATACAAATTTAAAATATTTTTGTGAATTTTTGTATATAGTTTGATACAAATTTAGGTTATTTTATGTGTATTTTGTATATCTATTTTCATACAAATACACATTCTTTTATTGATATTTTCTTTATTTATTTTGACGCGAATTTTATGTGAATTTGTTTTCATTTCATACAAATTTACATTATTTTATGTGTATTTTGTACATGTATTTAAATACAAATTTAACTAATTGTATGTGTATTTTGTATATCTATTTTCATACAAATTGAAATTTTGTTTTTGTTTTTTTGTATATATTTTTATTCAAATTTTCGTAATCTTAAAAAATATATATATACCAAAATACACATAAAATATTTAAATTTGCATTGAAATATATATACAAAATGCACATACAATAAGGTAAATTTGTATTGAAAGAGATATGCAAAAATACATATAAAACAATGTAAATTTGTTTCAAAATATATATACGAAAACAAATAAAAAAACGTAGATTTCTATAAAAATATATATACAAAATACACATAAAATTAAGTAAATACGTATAAAAAAATGTATACAAAATACACATAAAACAATGTAAATTCGAATTAAAATAAATAAACAAAATACCAATAAAAGAATGTGTATTTGGATAAATATAAATATACAAAATACACGTACAAAATAAACATAAAATAAGGTAGATTTGTAAAGAAATATATGTACAAAATACACATAAAATAATGTAAATTTATATAAAAATATATATACAAATACACATAAAATGCCATGAATTTGTATACAAAGTACATATAAAATAATGTAAATTCGTATCAATATAAATCAACAAAACACCAATAAAATAATATATATTTGAATGAAAATAAATTTACAAAATACACATAACATAACTAAAATTTGTATTAAAATATATACAAAATACATAGAAATAATTTGAGTTTGTATGAAAATAGATATACAAAATACACATAAAACTAGGTAAATTTCTTTTGAAATGTATATACAAAATACCCATAAAATATTGTAAATTTGTGTCAAAATATATAAACAAATACCCATAAAATAACGTAAATTTGTATGAAAAATATATACAAAATACACATAGAATAATGTCAATTCGTATCAAAATGAATGAGCAGAATATCACTAAAATAATGTAAATTTGTATGAAAATAAAGATGCAAAATACCCAAAAAATAAAGCATATGTTTATAAAAATACAGATACAAAAATACACATCGAATAATTAAATTTGTATTAAAATTAATATACAAAATGCGTATATAATAAGGTAAATTTGTATTGAAAAAATATGCAACATTCACGTTTACTCATACAAATTTATATTATTTTATTGGTATTTTGTTTATTTATTTTGATACGAATTACATGATTATATGTGTATTTTGTACATATTTTTTTATACGTATTTGCATCATTTAATGTGTATTTTGTTTATATATTTTCATACAAATTTACGTTATTATATGTGTATTTGTATAAATATTTTGATACAAGTTTACTTTATTTCATGTATTTTGTATATATATTTCAATTCAAATTTAGCTTATTTTGTGTGTATTTTGTATATATTTTCATACAAATTCAATTACTTCTGTGTATTTTTGTATATAGTTTTATATAAATTTACGTTATTTTATGTGTATTTTGTATATTTATATTTATACAAATACACATTCTTTTATTGGTATTTTGTTTATTTATTTTGATACGAATTTACATTATTTTATGTGTTTTTTGTATACATTTTTTTATACGTATTTACTTCATTTTATGTGTATTTTGTATATATATTTTTATAGAAATCTACGTTATTTTATGTGTATTCGTATATATATATTGAAACAAATTTACATTGTTTTATATGTATTTTGCATATCTATTTCAATACAAATTTACCTTATTGTATGTGTTTTTTGTATATTTATTTTAATACAAATTTAATTTTTTTATGGGTATTTTGGTATATATATTTTTATAAATAAAAAAAATGCGTTATTTTATGGGTATTTTGCTTCTTTATTTTCATACAAATTTACTACATTTTATTAATTTTCTGTGTACCTATTTATATACGATTTTACATAATTCTATTTGTGTTTTGTACATATTTTTTTATGCAAATTTACGTTATTTTAAGTGTATTTGTTTATGTATTTTCATTCAAATTTACATTATTTTATGTGTATTTTGTGTATGTATTTTAATACAAATTTACCTAATTTTATGTGTATTTTGTATATTTATTTTCATACAAATTTAAAATATTTTTGTGTATTTTTGTATATAGTTTGATACAAATTTAGGTTATTTTATGTGTATTTTGTATACCTATTTTCATACAAATACACATTCTTTTATTGATATTTTGTTTATTTATTTTGACGCGAATTTACATTATTTAATGTGTATTTTGTATATATATTTTTATACGTATTTACATCATTTCATGTGTATTTTGTATAGTTTAAAAAAAATTTATATTATTTAATGTGTATTTTGTATATATATATTTATACAAATACACATTCTTTTATTGGTATTTTTTTATTTATTTTGATACTAATTTACATTATTTTATGTGTATTTTGCATACATTTTTTATACGTATTTACCTAATTTTATGTGTATTTTGTATATATATTTTTATAGAAATCTACCTTATTTCATGTTTTTTCGTATATATATTTTGAAACAAATTTACATTGTTTATATGTATTTTGCATATCTATTTTTGTGTATTCTGTATTTATTTTTGTTATACATAGAATAATGTAAAATCGTATCAAAATAGGTACACAGAATATCAATAAAATTATTTAAATTTGTATGAAAATAAAGATGCAAAATACCCATAAGATAAAGCATATTTTTTTTTAAAAATACATATACAAAAATACACATAGAATAATTAAATTTGTATTAAAATTAATATACAAAATGCACACATACAATAAGGTAAATTTGTATTGAAAAAAAACGCAAAATACAAATAAAACAGTGTAAATTTGTTTCAAAATATATATACGAATACACATAAAATAACGTAGATTTCTATAGAAATATATATACAAAATACACATGAAATTATGTAAATACGTAAAAAAATATATATACAAAATACATATTAAGTAATGTAAATTCGTGACAAAATAAATAAACAAAATATCATGAAAAGAATTTGTATTTGTATGAAAATAAATAAAAGATAATAAATTTGTATGTAATATATATGCAAGATACACATTAAATAATGTATATATGTATAAAAAAAAATATACAAAAAACAAATAGAATAATGTAAAATCGTATCAAAATAAATACACCGAATATTAATAAAATAATGTAAATTTGTATGAAAATAAAGATGCAAAATTCCCATCAAATAGCGCATTTCTTATAAAAATATATATACCAAAATACACATAAAATATTTAAATTTGTATTGAAATAAATATACAAAATGCACATACAATAAAGTAAACTTCTGTTGAAAGAGATATGCAAAAATACATATAAAAAATTGTAAATTTGTTTCAAAATATATATACGAATACACATGAAATAACGTAGATTTCTATAAAAATATATATACAAAATACACATAAAATTAGGTAAATACGTATAAAAAAATGTAAACAAAATACACATAAAATAATATAAATTCGAAACAAAATAAATAAACAAAATACCAATAAAAGAATGTGTATTTGTTCTGTGTATTTTTGTATATAGTTTTATACAGATTTACGATATTTTATGTGTATTTTGTATATTTATATTTATACAAATACACATTCTTTTACTGGTATTTTGTTTATTTATTTTGATACGATTTTTATGTGTATTTTGTATTCATTTTTTTAAACGTATTTACTTCATTTTATGTGTATTTTGTATATATTTTTATAGAAATCAACGTTATTTTATGTGTATTCGGGTATATATTTTGAAACAAATTTACATTGTTTTATATGTATTTTGCATATCTATTTCAATACAAATTTACCTTACAGTATGTGCATTTTTTATATTTATTTTAATACAAATTTTAATATTTTATGTGTATTTTGGTATATATATTTTTTATAGAAAATGCGTTATTTTATGGCTATTTTGCATCTTTACTTTCATACAAATTTACATTATTTAATTAATATTCTGTGTATTTATTTTGATACGATTTTACATTATTCTATTTGTGTTTTGTATATATTTTTTTATACATATTTACATTATTTAATTAATATTTTGTATATATATTTGATACAAATTTACGTTATTTTAAGTAAATATGTTTATATATTTTCATTCAAATTTCCATTATTTTATGTGTATTTTGTATATGTATTTCAATACAAATTTACCTAATTTTATGTGTATTTTGTATACTTATTTTCATACAAATTTAAATTATTTTTGTGTATTTTTGTATATAGTTTTATACAAACAGGTTATTTTATGAGTATTTTGTATATCTATTTTCATACAAATACACATTCTTTTATTGATATTTTGTTTATTTATTTTGACGAGAATTTAAATTATTTAATGTGAATTTTGTATATATATATTTTTATACGTATTTACATCATTTCATGTGTATTTTGTATATATATTTCTATAGAAATCTACGTTATTTTATGTGTATTCGTATATAGATTTTTAAACAAATTTACGCTTTAATGTGCATTTTGTATATTTTTTCAATACAAATTTAACTTACTGTAAGTCCATTTTGTATATTAATTTTAATACAAATTTAATTATTCTATGTGTATTTTTGTATATGTATTTAAAAAAAAATGCTTTATTTTATGGGTATTTTGCATCTTTATTTTCATACAAAATTACATTATTTTATTGATATTCTGTGAATTTATTTTGATACGATTTTACATTATTCTATGAGTATTTTGTATATATTTTTCATTTAATTTAGCTTATTTTATGTGTATTTTGTATATCTATTTATTTTAATACAAAATCAAATATTTTATGTTTTTTCGTATATATATATTTATAAAAAATACGTTATTTTATGGGTATTTTGCATCTTAATTTTCATCCAAATTTACATTATTTTATTATTTTCTGTATTTATTTTGATACGATTTTACATTATTTTATTTGTGTTTTGTATATATTTTTTTTATACATATTTACATTATTTAATGTGTTTTTTGTATATATATTTGATACAAATTTATGTTATTTTAAGTCTATATGTTTATATATTTTCATTCAAATTTACATTATTTTATGTGTATTTTGTATATGTATTTCAATACAAATTTACCTAATTTTATATGTTTTTTGTATATTTATTTTCATACAAGTTTAAATTATTTTTGTGTATTTTTGTTTATAGTTTTATACAAATTTAGGTTATTTTTGTGTATTTTGTATATCTATTTTCATTCAAATACACATTCTTTTCATGATATTTTGTTTATTTATTTTGACACGAATTAACATTATTTAATGTGTATTTTGTATATATATTTTTATACGTATTTACATTATTTCAAGTGTATTTTGTATATATATTTCTATAGAAATCTGCGTTATTTTATGTATATTCGTATATACATTTTGAAACAAATTTACATTGTTTTATGTGTATTTTGCATATTTTTTCAATACAAATTTGCCTCATTGTATGTGCATTTTGTATATTAATTTTAATACAAATTTGATTAATCTATGTGTATTTTTGTATATGTATTTTTATAAAAATATGCTTTATTTTATGGGTATTTTGCATCTTTATTTTCATACAAATTTACATTATTTTATTGATATTCTGTGTATTTATTTTAATATGATTTTACATTATTCTATTTGTATTTTGTATATATATTTTATATAAAATATATTTGTTTTAATTTTATACAAATCTACATTATTTAATGTATTTTTTGTACATGCATTCACATAAAATATTTAAATTTGTATTGAAATAAATATACAAAATGCACATACAATAAGGTAAACTTCTATTGAAAGAGATATGCAAAAATACATATAAAACAATATAAATTTGTTTCAAAATATATATACGAATACACATAGAATAACGTAGATTTCTATAAAAATATATATACAAAATACACATAAAATTAAGTAAATACGTATAAAAAAATGTAAAAAAATACACATAAAATAATGTAAATTCGAAACAAAATAAATAAACAAAATACCAATAAAAGAATGTGTATTTGTACAAAAATAAATGTACAAAATACACATACAAAATAAACATAAAATAAGGTAAATTTGTAATGAAATATATGTACAAAATACACATAAAATAATGTAAATTTATATGAAAATATATATACAAATACACATAAAATACCATGAATTTGTATAGAATTATATATTCAAAATAAATATTAAATAATGTAAATGCGTATACAAAGTACATATAAAATAATATAAATTCGTATCAATATAAATCAACAAAATACCAATAAAATAATATATATTTGAATGAAAATAGATTTACAAAATACACATAACCTAACTAAAATTTGTATTGAAATATATACAAAAATACATAAAAATAATTTGAGTTTGTATGAAAATAGATATTCAAAATACATATAAAACTAGGTAAATTTCTTTTGAAATATATATACAAAATACCCATAAAATATTGTAAATTTGTGTCAAAATATATAAACAAATACACATAAAATAACTTAAAATAACGTAAATATGTATCAAATATATATACAAAAAACACATTAAATAATGTAAATATGTATAAAAAAATATATACAAAACATAAATAAAATAATGTAAAATCGTATCAAAATAAATACAGCAAATATTAATAAAACAATGTAAATTTGTATGAAAATTAAGATGCAAAATACCCATAAAATAACGCATTTTTTATAAAAATATATATACGAAAAAACATAAAATATTTGATTTTGTATTAAAATAAATAGATATACATTCTTTTATTGGTATTTTGTTTATTTATTTTGTTTCGAATTTGCATTATTTTATGTGTATTTTGTTTACGTTTTTTTATACGTATTTACTTAATTTTATGTGTATTTTTTATATATATTTTTATAGAAATCTACGTTATTTTATGTATTCGTATATATATTTTGAAACAAATTTACATTGTTTTATATGTATTTTTGCATATCTCTTTCAATAGAAGTTTACCTTATTGTATGTGCATTTTGTATATTTATTTCAATACAAATTTAAATATTTTATGTGTATTTTGGTATATATATATTTTTATAAGAAATGCGCTATTTGATGGGAATTTTGGGTCTTTATTTTCATACAAATTTACATTATTTTATTAATATTCGGTGTATTTATTTTGATACGATTTTACATTATTCTATTTGTTTTTTGTATATATATTTTTTTATACATATTTACATTATTTAAATGTATCTTGCATATATATTACATACAAATTTATTATCTATTATTTATTTTCATACAAATACACATTTTTTTCATGATATTTTATTAATTTTGTCACGAATTTACATTACTTAATATGTATTTTATATATTTATTTTTATACGTATTTACATAATTTCATGTGTATTTTGAATATATATTTCTATAGAAATCTACGTTATATGCAAGATACACATTAAATAATGTAAATGTGTATAAAAAATATATACAAAAAAGAAATAGAATAATGTAAAATCCTATCAATATAAATACGCAGAATATCAATAAATAATGTAAATTTGTATGAAAAGAAAGATGCAAAATTCCCATAAAAAAGCGCATTTTTTATAAAAATATATATACCAAAATACACATAAAATATTTAAATTTGTATTGAAATAAATATACAAAATGCATATACAGTAAGGTAAATATGTATTGAAAGAGATATTCAAAAATACATATAAAACAAAGTAAATTTGTTTCAAAATATATATACGAATACACATAAAATAACGTGGATTTCTATTGAAATATATATACAAAATACACATGAAATTATGTAAATACGTACAAAAATATATATACAAAATACATATCTAGGTAAATTCGTGTCAAAATAAATAAACAAATTATCATGAAAAGAATGTGTATTTGTATGAAAATAAATAATAGATAATAAATTTGTATGAAATATATATGCAAGACACACATTAAATAATGTAAATATGTATAAAAAAATAGATACAAAAAACAAATAGAATAATGTGAAATCGTATCAAAATAAATACACCGAATATTAATAAAATAATGTAAATTTGTATGAAAATAAAGATGCAAAATTCCCATCAAATAGCGCATTTCTTATAAAAATATATATACCAAAATACACATAAAATATTTAAATTTGTATTGAAGTAAATATACAAAATGCTTATACAATAAGGTAAACTTGTATTGAAAGAGATATGCAAAATTACATATAAAACAATGTAAATTTGTTTCAAAATATATATACGAATACACATAAAATAACGTAGATTTCTATAAAAATATATATACAAAATACACATAAATTAAGTAAATACGTATAAAAATAGATATACAAAATACACATAGAATAATGTGAAATTGTTTAAAAAAAAATAAACAGAATATAAATAAAATAATGTAAATTTGTATGAAAATAAAAATGCAAAATACCCATAAAATAAAGCATATTTTTATAAAAATACATATACAAAAATACACATAGCATAATTAAATTTGTATTAAAATTACTATACAAAATGCATATACAATAAGGTAAATTTATTGAAAAAATATGCAAAATACACATAAAAGTATAAATTTATTTCAAAATCAATATACGAATACTCACAAATCAACGTAGATTTCTATAGAAATATATATACAAAATACACATCAAATGATGTAAACACGTATAAAAATATATATATAAAATACACATTAAATAATGTAAATTCGCGTCAAAATAAATAAAAAAATATCAATAAAAGAATGTGTATTTGTATGAAAATAGATATACAATATACACATAAAATCACCTAAATTTGTATAAAACTATATACAAAAATACACAAAAATAATTTTTATTTGTATGAAAATAAATATACAAAATACACATACAATTAGGTAAATTTTTATTGAAATACATTTACAAAATACACATAAAATAATGTAAATTTGAATGAAAATATATAAACAAATACTCTTAAAATAACGTAAATTTGTATAAAATATATATAAAAAATACTCATTAAATAATGTAAATATGTATAAAAAAATATATACAAAACACAAATAGAATAATATAAAATCGTATCAAAATAAATACACAGAATATTAATAAAATAATGTAAATTTGTATGAAAATTAAGATGCAAAATACCCATAAAATAACGCATTTTTTATAAAAATATATATACCAAGACACACAAAATATTTGAATTTGTATTAAAATAAATATACAAAATGCACATACAATAAGGTAAATTTATATTGAAATAGATATGCAAAATACATATAAAACCATGTAAATTTTTTTCAAAATATATATACGAATACACATAAAATAGCATAGATTTCTATGAAAATAAATATACAAAATACACATAAAATGAAGTAAATACGTATAAAAAAAAGGTATACAAAATACACATAAAATAATGTAAACTCGTATCAAAATAAATAAACAAAATACTAATAAAAGAATGTGTATTGTATAAATATAAACATACAAAATACAAATAAAATAACGTAAATTTATATAAAACTATATGCAAAAATACACAAAAGTAATAAAATTTGTGTGAAAATAGATATACAAAATACATGTGTATTTTATATATTAATTTTAATACAAATTGAAATATTTTGTTTATTTTACATATTTTCATACTAATTTTAGTTATTTTATGTTTATTTTGTATATCTATTTTTTCTACAAATATACGTTCTTTTATCTGAATTTTGTTTATTGAATTTGAAACGAGTTTACCTTATTTTGTATATCTATTTTCATACAAATTAAAATACTTCTGTGTATTTTTGCATACAGTTTTATATAAATTTACGTTATCTTATGTGTATTTTTATATTTATATTTATGCAAATACACATTCTTTTATTGGTATTTTGTTTATTTATTTTGATACGAATTTACATTATTTTATGTGTATTTTGTATACATTTTTTTATACGTATTTACTTCGTTTTATGTGTATTTTGTATATATATTTTTATAGAAATCTACATTATTTTATGTGTATTCGTATATATATTTTGAAACAAATTTACATTGTTTTATATGTATTTTGCATATCTCTTTCAATACAAATTTCCCTTATTGTATGTGTTTTTTGTATATTTATTTTAATACAAATTTAATTTTTTTATGTGTATTTTGGTATATATATTTTTATAAATAAAAAAAATGCGTTATTTCATGGATATTTTGCTTCTTTATTTTCATACAAATTTACATTATTTTATTAATATTATGCGTATTTATTTTGATACGATTTTACATTATTCTATTTGTGTTTTGTACATATTTTTTTATTCAAATTTACGTTTTTTTTTTAAATTATTGATACCAAAATACACGTAAAATATTTCAATTTGTATTAAAATAAATATACAAAATGCACATACAATAAGGTAAATTTGTATTGAAATAGATATGCAAAATACATATAAAATAATGTAAATTTGTTTCAAAATATATATACGAATACACATAAAATAACGTAGATTTCTATTAAAATACTTATACAAAATACACATAAAATTAAATAAATACGTATAAAAAAATGTATACAAAATACATATAAAATAATGTAAATTCGTATAAATGTAAATAAACAATATACCAATAAAAGAATGTGTATTTGTATAAATATAAATATACAAAATGCACATAAAATAACGTAAATTTATATAAAACTATATACATAAAATAACGCAAATTTCTAAAAAAATATATGTACAAAAATGAACATAAAATAAATTTGCATAAAAATATATACAAAACACACATTAGATAATGTAAATGAGTATAAAAATATGTATAGAAAATACCTATGAAATAATCTAAATTCGTATCGAATTAAATTAAGAAAATACCAATAAAATAATGTAATTTTGGATGAAAATATATATACAAAATACACATAAAATAACCTAAATACAAATACAAATATACACATAAAATATTGTATTTTGTATATACATTTCAATTCAAATTTAGCTTATTTTATCTGTATTTTGTATATCTATTTTCATACGAATCACTTCTGTGTATTTTTGTATAGTTTTATACAAATTTACGTTATTTTATGTGTATTTTGTATATTCATATTATACAAATACACATTCTTTTATTGGTATTTTGTTTATTTATTTTGATACGAATTTACATTATTTTATGTGTATTTTGTATACATTTTCTTATACGTATTTAATTCATTTTATGTGTATTTTGTATATATATTTTTATACAAATCTACGTTATTTTATGTGTATTCGTATATATTTTGAAACAAATTTACATTGTTTTATATGTATTTTGCATATCTATTTCAATACAGATTTACCTTATTATGTGTATTATTTTGTATATTTATTTTAATACAAATTTAATTATTTTATGTGTATTTTTTTATATATATTTTTTTAATATGAGTTATTTTATGGGTATATTGCATCTTTAGTTTTATAAATTTTTACATTACGTACATATCTTTTATACGTATTTACATTATTTAATGTGTATTTTGTTTATATATTTTTATACAAATTTACGTTATTATATGTGTATTTGAATATATATTTTGATACAAATTTACATTATTTTATGTATTTTCTATATTTATTTCAATTCAAATTTAGCTAGATAGATATATAATATACACAAAAAATCACCTAAATTTGTATAAGACTATATACAAAAATACACAAAAATAATTTTAATTTGTATGAAAATAAATATACAAAATATACATAAAATTAGGTAAATTTGTATTGAAATACATTTACAAAATACTCATAAAATAATGTAAATTTGAATGAAAATATATAAACAAATACACTTAAAATAACGTAAATTTGTATAAAATATATATAAAAAATACACATTAAATAATGTAAATATGTATAAAACAATATATACAAAACACAAATAGAATAATATAAAATCGTATCAAAATAAATACACAGAATATTAATAAAATAATGTAAATTTATATGAAAATTAAGATGCAAAATACCCATAAAATAACGCATTTTTTATAAAAACATTTATACCAAGACACACATAAAATATTTGAATTTGTATTAAAATAAATATACAAAATGCACATACAATAAGGTAAATTTGTATTGAAATAGATATGCAAAATACATATAAAACCATGTAAATTGTTTTCAAAATATATATACGAATACACATAAAATAACGTAGATTTCTATGAAAATAAATATACAAAATACACATAAAATGAAGTAAATACGTATAAAAAAAGGTATACAAAATACACATTAAATAATGTAAACTCGTATCAAAATAAATAAGCAAAATACACATAAAATAACGAAGAATTTGTATTGAATAAATATAAATACAAAATACAAATAAAATAACGTAAATTTATATAAAACTATATGCAAAAATACACAAAAGTAATTAAATTTGTGTGAAAATAGATATACAAAATACATGTGTATTTTGTATATTTATTTTCATACAAATTGAAATTATTTTATTTTATTTTTTGATATATTTTCAAACAAATTTTCGTTATTTTATGTGTATTTTGTATATTTATTTTTTCTACAAATATACTTTCTGTTATCTGAATTTTGTTTATTGAATTTGAAACGAATTTACCTTATTTTGTATATCTATTTTCATACAAATTAAATACTTCTGTGTATTTTTGTATATAGTTTTATATAAATATACGTTATTTTATGTGTATTTTGTATATTTATATTTATACAAATACACATTCTTTTATTGGTATTTTGTATATTTATTTTGATACGAATTTACATTATTTTATGTGTATTTTGTATACATTTTTTTATACGTATTTACTTCATTTTATGTGTATTTTGTATATATATTTTTATAGAAATCTACGTTATTTTATGTGCATTCGTATATATATTTTGAAACAAATTTACATTGTTTTATATGTATTTTGCCTATCTATTTCAATACAAATTTACCTTATTGTAAATAATGTAAATTCGCGTCAAAATAAATAAACAAAATATCAATAAAAGAATGTGTATTTGTATGAAAATAGATATACAAAATACACATAAAATAACCTAAATTTGTATCAAACTATATACAAAAATACACAAAAATATTTTAAATTTGTATGAAAATAAATATACAAAATACACATAAAATTAGGTAAATTTGTAATGAAATACATACACAAAATACACATAAAATAATGTAAATTTGAATGAAAATACATAAACAAATACACTTAAAATAACGTAAATTTGTATAAAAAAATATGTACAAAACACGAATAGAATAATGTAAAATCGTATCAAAATAAATACACAGAATATTAATAAAATAATGTAAATTTGTATGAAAATAAAGAAGCAAAATACCCATAAAATAACGCATTTTTTTTATTTATAAAAATATATATACCAAAATACACATCAAAAATTAAATTTGTATTAAAATAAATATACAAAAAACACATACAATAAGGTAAATTTGTATTGAAATAGATATGCAAAATACATATAAAACAATGTAAATTTGTTTCAAAATATATATACGAATACACATAAAATAACGTAAATTTCTATAAAAATATATATACAAAATACACATAAAATGAAGTAAATACGTATAAAAAAATGTATAATAAATACACATAAAATAATGTAAATTCGTATCAAAATAAATAAACAAAATACCAATAAAAGAATGTGTATTTGTATAAATATAAATATACAAAATACACATAAAATAACGTAAATTTATATAAAATTATATACAAAAATACACAGAAGTAATTAAATTTGTATGAAAATATATACAAAATACACACAAAATAAGCTAAATTTGAGTTGAAATATATATAAAAAATAAATGAAAAAAAGTAAATTTGTATCAAAATATTTATAGAAATACACATATAATAACGTAAATTTGTATGAAAATATATAAACAAAATACACATTAAATAATGTAAATACGTATAAAAAATATGTACAAAATACACATATAATCATGTAGTTCGTATCAAAATAAATAAACAAAATACCAATAAAATAATATAAATTTGTATGAGTAAACGTGTATGTTGCATATTTTTTCAATACAAATTTACCTTATTATATACGCATTTTGTATATTAATTTTAATACAAATTTAATTATTCGATGTGTATTTTTGTATCTGTACTTTTATAAACATATGCTTTATTTTTTGGGTATTTTGCATCTTTATTTTCATACAAATTTACATTAATTTATTGATATTCTGCTCATTCATTTTGATACGAATTGACATTATTCTATGTGTATTTTGTATATATTTTTCATACAAATCTACGTTATTTTATGTGTATTTGTTTATATATTTTGACACAAATGTACAATATTTTATGAGTATTTTGTATATACATTTCAAAAGAAATTCACCTAGTTTTATGTGTATTTTGTATATCTATTTTCATACAAACTCAAATTATTTCTAAGTATTTTTGTATATATTTTAATACAAATTTTAGTTATGTTATGTGTATTTTGTAAATTTATTTTCATTCAAATATATATTATTTTATGGGTGTTTTGTTGATTTATATTGATACGAATTTACATTATTTTATATGTACTTTGTACATATATTTTTATACGCTTTTACATTATTTAATATTTATTTTGAATATATATTTTTTTTACAAATTCATCGTATTTTATGTGTATTTGTATATATATTTTCATATAAATTTACATTATTCTATGTGTATTTTGTACATATATTTTATTACAAATCTACCTTATTTTATGTTTATTTTGTATGTGTATTTTGTATATTTATATTTATCCAAATACACATTCTTTTATTGGTATTTTGTTTATTTATTTTGTTTCGAATTTACATTATTTTATGTGTATTTTGTATACATTTTTTATACGTATTTACTTAATTTTATGTGTTTATTGTATATATATTTTCATAGAAATCTACGTTTTTTTATTTGTATTCGTATATATATTTTGAAACAAATCTACATTGTTTTATATGTATTTTTGCATATCTCTTTCAATACAAATTTACCTTATTGTATGTGCATTTTGTATATTTATTTCAATGCAAATTTAAATATTTTATGTGTATTTTGGTATATATATTTTTATAAGATTACGAAAATTTGAATAAAAATATATACAAAAAAACAAAAAAATAAATTTCAATTTGTATGAAAATAGATATACAAAATACACATATAATTAGTTAAATTTCTATTTAAATACATGTAAAAAATACACATTAAATAATGTAAATTTGTCTGAAATGAAAACAAATTCACATAAAATAACGTACATTTGGATAAAATTTATATCAAAATCTATATACGAATACTCATAAATCAACGTAGATTTCTATAGAAATATATATACAAAATACACATCAAATGATGTAAACACGTATAAAAATATATATATAAAATACACATTAAATAATGTAAATTCGCGTCAAAATAAATAAACAAAATATCAATAAAAGAATGTGTATTTCTATGAAAATAGATATACAATATACACATAAAATCACCTAAATTTGTATATAACTATATACAAAAATACACAAAAATAATTTTAATTTGTATGAAAATAAATATACAAAATACACATAAAATTAGGTAAATTTGTATTGAAATACATTTACAAAATACACATAAAATAATGTAAATTTGAATGAAAATATATAAACAAATACACTTAAAATAACGTAAATTTGTATAAAATATATATAAAAAAAATCACATTAAATAATGTAAATATGTATAAAAAAATATATATACAAAACACAAATAGAATAATATAAAATCGTATCAAAATAAATACACAGAATATTAATAAAATAATGTAAATTTGTATGAAAATTAAGATGCAAAATACCCATAAAATAAATCATTTTTTATAAAAATATTTATACCAAGACACATAAAATATTTGAATTTGTATTAAAATAAATATACAAAATGCACATACAATAAGGTAAATTTGTATTGAAATAGATATGCAAAATACATATAAAACCATGTAAATTTTTTTAAAAATATATATACGAATACACATAAAATAACGTAGATTTCTATGAAAATAAATATACAAAATACACATAAAGTGAAGTAAATACGTATAAAAAAAGGTATACAAAATACACATAAAATAATGTAAACTCGTATCAAAATAAATAAACAAAATACTAATAAAAGAATGTGTATTGTATAAATATAAATATACAAAATACAACTAAAATAACGTAAATTTATATAAAACTATATGCAAAAATACACAAAAGTAATTAAATTTGTGTGAAAATATATATACAAAATACATGTGTATTTTGTATATTTATTTTCATACAAATTGAAATTATTTTTGTTTATTTTTTTATATATTTTCATACAAATTTTCGTTATTTGATGTGTATTTTGTATATTTATTTTTTCTACAAATATACGTTCTTTTATCTGAATTTTGTTTATTAAATTGAAACGAATTTACCCTATTTTGTATATCTATTTTCATATAAATTAAAATACTTCTGTGTATTTTTGTATATAGTTTTATATAAATTTACGTTATTTTATGTATTTTATATTTATATTTATACAAATACACATTCTTTTATTGGTATTTTGTATATTTATTTTGATACGAATTTACATTATTTTATGTGTATTTTGTATACATTTTTTTATACGTATTTACTTCATTTTATGTGTATTTTGTATATATTTTTATAGAAATCTACGTTATTTTATGTGTTTCGTATATATATTTTGAAACAAATTTACATTGTTTTATATGTATTTTGCATATCTATTTCAATACAAATTTACCTTATTGTATGTGTTTTTTATATATTTATTTTAATTCAAATTTAATTTTTTTATGTGTATTTTGGTATATATATTTTTATAAATAAAAAAAATGCGTTATTTTATGGGTATTTTGCCTCTTTATTTTCATACAAATTTACATTATTTTATTAATATTCAAAATACACATAAAATGAAGTAAATACATTTAAAAAAATGAATACAAAATATACATAAAAATCGTATCAAAATAAATAAACAAAATACCAGTAAAAGAATGTGTATTTGTATAAATAATGTAAATGCGTATAAAAAAATATATCCAAAAAACAAATAGAATAATGTAAAGTCGTATCAAAATAAATACACAGAATATCAATAAAATAATGTAAATTTGTATGAAAATAAAGATGCAAAATTCCCCAAAATTATTGCATTTTTTTATAAAAATGTATATACCAAAATACACATAAAATATTTAAATTTGTATTGAAATAAATATACAAAATGCATATACAGTAAGGTAAATTTGTATTAAAAGAGATATTCAAAAAAACATATAAAACAATGTAAATTTGTTTCAAAATATATATACGAATACACATAAAATAAAGTAGATTTCTATAGAAATATATATACAAAATACATATGAAATTATGTAAATACATATAAAAATATATATACAAAATACATATCAAATAATGTATATTCGTGTCAAAATAAATAAACAAAATATCATGAAAAGAATGTGTATTTGTATAAAAATAGATAATAGATAATAAATTTATATAAAATATATATGCAAGATACTCATTAAATAATGTAAATATGTATAAAAAAGTATATACAAAAAACAAAAAGATTAATGTAAATTCGTATCAAAATAAATACACCGAATATTAATAAAATAATGTAAATTTGTATGAAAATAGAGATGCAAAATTCCCATAAAATAGCGCATTTCTTATAAAAATATATATACCAAAATACACAAAATATTTAAATTTGTATTGAAATAAATATACAAAATGCACATACAATAAGGTAAATTTGTATTGAAAGAGATATGCAAAAATACATATAAAACAATGTAATTTTTTTTCAAAATATATATACGAATACAAATAAAAAAAACGTAATTTCTATAAAATATATATACAAAATACACATAAAATTAAGTAAATACGTATAAAAAAAATGTGTATTTGTAAAAATATAAATATACAAAATACACATAAAATATCGTAAATTTGTATAAAACTATATACAAAAATACACAGAAGTAATTAAATTTGTATGAAAATATATATACAAAATACAGCTAAAATAAGCTAAATTTGAATTGAAATGTACATACAAAATACATAAAATAATGTGAATCTGTATCAAAATATTTATACAAATACATATAATAACGTAGATTTGTTTAAAAATATATAAACAAAATCCACATTAAGTAATGTAAATACGTATAAAAAATATGTACAAAATACACATATAATCATGTAATTCGTATCAAAATAAATAAACAAAATAGCAATAAAATAATGTAAATTTGTATGAGAGAACATATACAAATAACGCAAATTTCTATAGAAATATATGTACAAAAATGCACATAAAATAAAGTAAATTTGCAAAAAAATATATATACAAAACACACACTAAATAATGTAAATGCGTACATAAAATAACCTAGATTTGTATAAAACTATATACAAAAATACACAAAAATAATTTAAATCTGTTTGAAAAGAAATATACAAAATACACATAAAATTAGGTAAATTTCTATTAAAATATATATACAAAATAAACATAAAATGATATAAATTTGAATAAAAATATATAAACAAATACACTTAAAATAACGAAAATTTGTATGATATATGTATAGAAAATACACATTAAATAATGTAAATATGTATTAAAAAATATATACAAAACACAAATAGAATAATGTAAAATAGTATCAAAATAAATACACATAATATTAATAAAAGAATGTAAATTTGTATGAAAATAAAGATGCAAAATACCCATAAAACAACGCATTTTTTATGAAAATATATATACCAAAATGCACATAAAATATTTAAATTTGTATTACAATAAATATACAAAATGCACATACACTAAGGTAAATTTGTATTGAAATAGATATGCAAAATACATATAAAACAATGTAAATTTGTTTCAAAATATACATACGAATACACATAAAATAACGTAGATTTCTATAAAATATATATACAAAATACACATAAAATGAAGTAAATTCGTATAAGAAAATGTACACAAAATACACATAAAATAATGTAAATTCGTATCAAAATAAATAAACTAAATGCCAATAAAAGAATGTTTACTTATATAAATATAAATATACAAAATACACATAAATTAACGTAAAATTGTATAAAACTATATACAAAAATAAACAAAAATAATTAAATTTGTATGAAAATAGATATACAAAGGACACATAAAATAAGCTAAATTTGAATTGAAATAAATATAGAAAATACATAAAATAATGTAAATTTGTATTAAAATATATATTCAAATACACATATAATAACGTAAATTTGTATAAAAATATATAAACAAAATACACATTAAATAATGTAACTACGTATAAAAGATATGTAGGTAATGTAAAAATTTATAAAATTAAAGATGCAAAATACCCATAAAATATCTCATATTTAAAAAAAAATATATACAAAAATACACATAAAATAATTAAATTTGTATTAAAATAAATATACAAAATACACATACAATAAGGTAGATTTTTATTGAAATAGATATGCAAAAAACACATAAAATAATGAAAATTTTTATCAAAATATATACGAATACACACAATAAAATTACGTAAATTTTTATGAAAATATATATACAAAACACACATAAAATAATGGAAATACATAGAAAAATATATATACAAAATACACATAAAATAATGTAAATTCGTATCAAAATAAATAAACAAAATTTCCTCTAAAGGAATGTATATGTGTAGGAAAATATATAAAATAAAAAAAAATTGTATAAAAATAATACAAATATACACAATTTTTTTTTTAATTTGTTGGAAAATAGATATGCAAAATGCAAATGAAATTAGGCAAATTTTTATTGAAATACATATACAAAATACACATAAAATAATGTAAATTTGTATGAAAATATATAAAAAAATACACATAAAATAACGTAAATTTCCATAAAATATATGTACAAAATATACATTAAATAGTGTAAAAATGTCTAAAAATATATATACAAAATACACAGAATAACGAAAAATCGTATCAAAATAAATAAACAGACAATCAATAAAATAATGTAAATTTGTATGAAAATAAAGATGCAAAATACCCACATAATAACGCATATTTGTTTAAAAATATATATACAAAAATACACATAAAATAATTAAATTTGCATCAAAATAAATATACAAAAGGCACATACAATAAAGAAAATTTGTATTGAAATAGATATGCGAAATACACATAAATAATGTAAATTTGTATCAAAATATATATACGAATACACATAAAATAGAGTAAATTTCTATGAAAATATATATTCAAAATACATATAAAATTATGTAAATAAGTATAAAAATACATATATCAAATACACCTAAAATAATGAAAATTCGTATCAAAATAAATAAACAAAATTCCGATAAAAGAACGTATATTTGTAGGAAAACAAATATACAAAATTCACATAAAATTACGAAAATTTGAATAAAAATATATACTAAAATACACAAAATTAATTTCAATTTGTATGAAAATAGATATACATAATACACATATAATTACTTAAATTTGTATTTAAATACATGTACAAAATACACATAAAATAATGTAAATTTGTATGAAATGAAAACAAATTCACATAAAATAGCGTTCATTTGTATGAAATATATATACAAAATATACATAGAATAATGTAAAATCGTATCAAAATAAATACACAGAATATCAATAAAATAAGGCAAATTTGTATGAAAATAAAGATGCAAAATACCCATAAAATAAAGCATTTTTTTATGAAAATACATATACAAAAATACACATAGAATAATTAAATTTGTATTAAAATTAATATACAAAATGCAAGTACAATAAGGTAAATTTATATTGAAAAAACATGCAAAATGCACATAAAACAATATATTTTTTCAATATATATTTGTTTCAAAATATATATACGAATACACATAAAATAACATAGTTCTATAGAAATATATATACAAAATACACATGAAATGACGTAAATACGTATAAAAATATATATACATAATACACATTAAATAATGTGAATTCGCGTCAAAATAAATAAACAAAATATCAATAAAAAATGTGTATTTGTATGAAAATAGATATACAAAATACACATAAAATATTTGAAATTTATATAAAACTCTTTTTATAAAAATATATATATACCAAAATAATAAAATATTTAAATTTGTATTACAATAAATATACAAAATGCACATACAATAAGGTAGATTTATATTGAAATAGATATGCTAAATACATATAAAACAATGTAAATTTGCTTCAAAATATATATACCAATACACATAAAATAACGTAGATTACTATAAAAATATATATACAAAATACACATTAAATGAAGTAAATACGTATAAGAAAATGTATACAAAGTACACATAAAATAATTAAATTTTTATTAAAATAAATATACAAAATACACATACAATAAGGTAAATCCATATTGAAATAGATATGCAAAATAAACATAAAATAATGTAAATTTGTATCAAAACATATACGAATACACACGAATGAAAATATATATAAAAAATACACATAAAATAATGTAAATACGTAGAAAAATATATATTCAAAATACACATAAAATTATGTAAATTCTTATGAAAATAAATGAACAAAATTTCACTAAAAGAATGTATATTTGTAGGAAAATATAAATACAAAATACAAATAAAATAGCTAAAATTTGTATAAAAATATATAAAAAATACATAAAAATAATTTAAATTTATTTGAAAATAGATATGCAAAATACACATAAAATTAGGCAAATCTGTATTGAAATACATATACAAATTACACATAAAATATTGTAAATTTATATGAAAATATATAAACAAATACACATAAAATAGCGTAAATTTATATAAAATATATATACAAAATATACATTAAATAATGTAAATGTGTATAAAAATATATATACAAAATACACATAGAATAATGTAAAATCGTATCAAAATAAATAAACAGAATATCAATAAAATAATGTAAATTTGTATGAAAATAAAGATGCAAAATACCCAAATAATAACGCATATTTTACAAAATACACATAAAATAATTAAATTTGTATTAAAATATACAAAATACACATACAATATGGTAAATTTGTATTGAAATAGATATGCAAAATAAACATAAATAATGTAAATTTGTATCAAAATATATATAAGAATACCCATAAAATAGAGTAAATTTCTATGAAAATATATATTCAAAACACAAAAAAATTATATAAATAAGTATAAAAATATACATATCAAATACACCTAAAATAATGTAAATTCGTATAAAAATAAATAAACAAAACTACGATAAAAGAACGTATATATGTAGGAAAAATAATATACAAAATATATTTGTATAAAAATATATACAAAAATACACAAAAATAATTTCAATTTGTATGAAAATAGATATACAAAATACTCATATAATTAAATCAATTTGTATTTAAATACATGTACAAAATATACATAAAATTAGGTAGATTTGTATTGAAATACATATACAAAATACACATAAAATAATATTTAAATTTGAATGAAAATATATTAAAAATACACCTAAAATTACGTAAATTTGTATAAAATATATATAAAAAATACACATTAAATTATGTAAATATGTATAAAAAAATATATATACAAACACAAATAGAATAATGTAAAATAGTATCAAAATAAATACGCAGAATCTTAATAAAATAATGTAAATTTGTATGTAAATTAAGATGCAAAATACCCATAAAGAAACGCATTTTTTTATAAAAATATATATACCAAAATACACATAAAATATTTGAATTTGTATTAAAATAAATATGCAAAATGCACATACAATAAGGTAAATTTGTATTGAAATACATATGCAAAATACATATAAAACAATGTAAATTTGTTTCAAAATATATATACGAATACACACAAAATAACGTAGATTTCTATAAAAATATATACAAAATACACATAAAAAGAAGTAAATACGTATAAACAAATGTATACAAAATACACATAAAATAATGTAAATTCGTATCAAAATAAATAAACAAAATACCAATAAAAGAATGTGTATTTGTATAAATATAAATATACAAAATACACATAAAATAACGTAAATTTGTATTAAACTATATACAAAAATACACAGAAGTAATTAAATTTGTATAAAAATATATATACAAAATAAAAATACGTTATTTCATGTGTATTCGTATATATATTTTGAAACAAATTTATTATATGTGTATTTGTATAAATATTTTGATACAAATTTACTTTATTTCATGTATTTTGTATATATATTTCAATTCAAATTTAGCTTATTTTATCTGTATTTTGTATATCTATTTTCATACGAATTTAATTACTTCTGTGTATTTTTGTATATAATTTTATACAAATTTACGTTATTTTATGTGTATTTTGTATATTTATATTTATACAAATACACATTCTTTTTTTGGTATTTTGTTTATTTATTTTGATACGAATTTACATTATTTATATGTAATTTGTATACATTTTTATACGTATTTACTTCATTTATTCATGTATTTATTTGTATATATATTTTATAGAAATCTACGTGATTTTATGTGTATTCTTATATAGATTTTGAAACAAATTTACATTGTTTTATATGTATTTTGCATATATATTTCAATACAGATTTACCTTATTGTATGTGTAGCTTGTATATTTATTGTAATACAAATTAATTTTTTATGTGTATTTTTGTAAATATTTTTTTATAAAAAAATGCGTTATTTTATGGGTATTTTGCATCTTTATTTTCATACAAATTTACATTATTTTATTAACATTCTGTGTATTTTTTGATACGATTTTACATTATTCTATATGTGTTTTGTATATATATTTTTATACATATTTACATTATTTAAGGAGTATTTTGTATATATTTTATACAAATTTACGTTAATTTAAGTGTATTTGTTTATATATTTTCATTCAAATTTACATTATTTTATGTATTTTGTATATATTTCAATACAAATTTACCTAATTTTATGTATTTTGTATATTTATTTTCATACAAATTTAAATTATTTTGTGTATTTTGTATATAGTTTTATACAAATTTATGTTATCTTATGTATTTTGTATATATATTTTCATACAAATACACATTCTTTTATTAATATTTTGTTTATTTATTTTGACACAATTTACATTATTTAATGTATATATATATATATATATATATATATATATATATATATATATATATATATATATATATATATATATATATATATATATATATATATATATATATATATATATATATATATATATATATATATATATATATATATATATTTACATCCTTTCATGTGTATTTGTATATTTATAAAAAATGCGTTATTTTATGGGTATTTTGCATCTTTATTTTGATACAAACTTACATTATTTTATTTACATTCTATGTATTTATTATGATACGATTTTACATTATTCTATTTGTGTTTTGTATATATATTTTTTATACATATTTACAAAACACAAATAGAATAATGTAAATATTAATAAAATAATGTAAATTTGTATGAAAATTAAGATGCAAAATACCCATAAAATGAAATAAAATATATATACGAAAACACATAAAATATCTGATTTTGTATTAAAATAAGTATACAAAATGCACATACAATAAGGTAAATTTGTATTGAAATAGATACGCAAAATACATTTAAAACAATGTAAATTTGTTTCAAAATATATAAAGGAATACACCTAAAATAACGTAGATTTCTATAAAAATATATATACAAAATACACATATAATTAAGTAAATACGTATAAAAAAATGTATACAAAATACACATAAAATAATGTAAACTCGTATCAAAATAAATAAACAAAATACTAATAAAAGAATGTGTGTTTGTATAAATATAAATATACAAAATACACATAAAAAAACGTAAATTTATATAAAACTATGTACAAAAATACATTAAAGTAATTAAATTTGTATTAAAATAGATATACAAAATACACATAAAATAAGCTAAATTTGAATTGAAATATATATACAAAATACATAAAATAATGTAAATTTTTATCAAAATACTTATAAAAATACACATATAATAACGTAAACTTGTAAAAAAATATATAAACAAAATACACATTAAATAATGTAAATACGTATAAAAAAATTTACAAAATACACAAACTATCATGTAATTCGTATCAAAATAAATAGACAAAATACCAATAAAATAATGTAAATTTCTATGAGAAAACATATACAAAATACACATAAATAACGCAAATGTCAAAAAAAATATATATAATATAATATATTTTTATACATTTTTAAAATATTTAATGTATATTTTGTATATATATATTTTATCCAAATTTACGTTATTTTATGTGTATTTGTATATATATTTTTATACAAATTTACATTATTTTATGTGAGTTTTGTATATGTATTTCAATACAAATATGCCTAACTTCATGTGTATTTTGCATATCTATTTTCAAACAAACAGTATAAAATAACGTTTTATTAATATTCTGTGTATTTGTTTTGATACGATTTTACATTATTCTATTTGTGTTTTGTATATATTTTTTTATACATATTTACATTATTTAATGTGTATTTTGTATATTTTAAAACAAATTTACGTTATTTTATGCGCATCTGTTAAAATACTTTGTTACAAATTTACATTATTTTATGTATTTTGTATATATATTTCAATACAAATTTAGTTTATTTTATGAATATTTTGTATATCTATTTTCATTCGTATCAAAATAAATAAACAAAATAGCAATAAAATAATGTAAATTTGCATGAGAAAACATATACAAATACACATAAAATAACGCAAATTTCTAAAAAAATATATGTACAAAAATGCACATAAAATAAAGTAAATTTGCATAAAAATATATATACAAAACACACATTAAATAATGTAAATGCGTACATAAAATAACCTAAATTTGTATAAAACTATATACAAAAATACACAAAAATATATATACAAAAAACAAATAGAATAATGTAAAATCGTATCAAAATAAATACACCGAATATTAATAAAATAATGTAAATTTGTATGAAAATAAAGATGCAAAATTCCCATCAAATTGCGCATTTCTTATAAAAATATATACCAAAATACACATAAAATATTTAAATTTGTATTGAAATAAATATACAAAATGCACATACAATAAGGTAAACTTCTATTGAAAGAGATATGCAAAAATACATTTAAAACAATGTAAATTTGTTTCAAAATATATATACGAATACATATAAAATAACGTAGATTTCTATAAAATATATATACAAAATACATAAAATTAACTAAATACGTATAAAAATGTAAACAAAATACACATAAAATAATGTAAACTCGAAACAAAATAAATAAACAAAATACCAATAAAAGAATGTGTATTTGTTCTGTGTATTTTTGTATATAGTTTTATACAAATTTACGACTTTTTATGTGCATTTTGAATATTTATATTTATACAAATACACATTCTTTTATTGGTATTTTGTTTATTTATTTTGATACGATTTTTATGTGTATTTTGTATTCATTTTTTTATACACATTCTTTTACTGGTATTTTGTTTATTTATTTTGATACGATTTTTATGTGTATTTTGTATATATTTTTATAGAAATCAACGTTATTTTATATGTATTCGTATATATATTTTGAAACAAATTTACATTGTTTTATATGTATTTTGAATATCTATTTCAATACAAATTTACCTTACAGTATGTGCATTTTTTATATTTATTTTAATACAAATTTTAATATTTTATGTGTATTTTGGTATATATATTTTTATAAAAAATGCGTTATTTTATGACTATTTTGCATCTTTATTTTCATACAAATTTACATTATTTTATTAATGTTCTGTGTATTTATTTTGATACGATTTTACATTATTCTATTTGTGTTTTGTATATATTTTTTTATACATATTTACATCATTTAATTAGTATTTTGTATATATATTTCATACAAATTTACGTTATTTTAAGTGTATATGTTTATATATTTTCATTCAAATTTCCATTATTTTATGTGTATTTTGTATATGTATTTCAATACAAATTTATCTAATTTTATGTGTATTTTGTATATTAATTTTCACACAAATTTAAATTATTTTTGTGTATTTTTGTATATAGTTTTATAAAAACTTAGGTTATTTTATGAGTATTTTGTATATCTATTTTCATACAAATACACATTCTTTTATTGATATTTTGTTTATTTATTTTGACGAGAATTTACATTTTTTAATGTGTATTTTGTATATATATTTTTATACGTATTTACATCATTTCATGTGTATTTTGTATATATATTTCTATAGAAATCTACGTTATATTATGTGTATTCGTATATAGATTTTTAAACAAATTTACACTTTTATGTGTATTTTGCATATTTTTTCAATACAAATTTACCTTATTCTATATGCATTTTGTATATTAATTTTAATAGAAATTTAATTATTCTATGTGTATTTTTGTATATGTATTTTTAAAAAAATATGCTTTATTTTATGGGTATTTTGCATCTTTATTTTCATACAAAATTTACGTTATTTTATTGATATTCTGCTCATTCATTTTGATACGATTTGACATTATTCTATGTGTATTTTGTATATATTTTTCATACAAATTTACGTTATTTTATGTGTATTTGTTTATATATTTTGACACAAATTTACAATATTTTATGGGTATTTTGTATATATATTTCAAAAGAAATTTACATAGTTTTATGTGTATTTTGAATATCTATTTTCATACAAACTCAAATTATTTATATGTATTTTTGTATATATTTCAATACAAATTTTAGTTATGTTATGTGTATTTTGTAAATCTATTTTCATTCAAATATATATTATTTTATTGGTATTTTGTTGATTTATATTGATACGAATTTGCATTTTTTTATATGTACTTTTTATATATATTTTTATACGCATTTACATTATTTAATATTTATTTTGAATATATAATTTTATACAAATTCATGGTATTTGATGTGTATTTGTATATATATTTTCATAAATTTACATTATTTTATGTGTATTTTGTACATATATTTCATTACAAATTTACCTTATTTTATGTTTATTTTGTATGTGTATTTTGCACATTTATTTTTATACACGTTTACTCATACAAATTTATATTATTTGATTTGTAGTATGTTTATATATTATGATACGAATTACATGATTATATGTATTTTGTACACATTTTTATACGTATTTACATTATTTAATATGTATTTTGTTTATATATTTTCATACAAATTTACGTTATTATATGTGTATTTGTATAAATATTTTGATACAAATCTACTTTATTTCATGTATTTTGTATATATATATTTCAATTCAAATTTAGCTTATTTTGTGTGTATTTTGTATATATTTTCATACAAATTTAATTACTTCTGTGTATTTTTGTATATAGTTTTATATAAATTTACGTTATTTTATGTGTATTTTGTATATTTATATTTATACAAATACACATTCTTTTATTGGTATTTTGTTTATTTATTTTGATACGAATTTACATTATTTTATGTGTATTTTGTATACATTTTTTTATACGTATTAACTTCATTTTATGTGTATTTTGTATATATATTTTTATAGAAATCTACGTTATTTTATGTGTATTCGTATACATATTTTGAAACAAATTTACATTGTTTATATGTATTATGCATATCTATTTTTGTGTATTCTTTTTTTTATTTTTGTTATACATTGAATAATGTAAAATTGTATCAAAATAAGTACACAGAATTAAGATAAAGATGCAAAATACCCATAAAATAAAGCATTTTTTTTTTAAATACATATACAAAAATACATATAAAATAATTAAATATGTGTTAAAATTAATATACAAAATGCACACACAATAAGGTAAGTTTGTATTGAAAAAAAAAAAAAACGCAAAATACACATAAAACAGTGTAAATATGTTTCAAAATATATATACGAATACACATAAAATAACGTTGATTTCTATAGGAATTTATATACAAAATACACATGAAATGATGTAAATACGTATAAAAATATATATACAAAATACACATTAAATACTGTAAATTCGCGTCAAAATAAATAAACAAAATATCAATAAAAGAATTTGTATTTGTATGAAAATAGATATACAAAATACACGTAAAATAACCTAAATTTGTATCAAACTATATACAAAAATACACAAAAATATTTTAAATTTGTATGAAAATAGATATACAAAATACACATAAAATTAGGTAAATTTGTATTGAAATACATATACAAAATACACATAAAATAATGTAAATTTGAATGAAAAGACATAAACAAATACACTTAAAATAACGTAAATTTGTATAAAAAAAATATATACAAAACACAAATAGAATAATATAAAATCGTATCAAAATAAATACACAGAATATTAATAAAATAATGTAAATTTGTATGAAAATAAAGAGGCAAAATACCCATAAAGTAACGCATTTTTTTTTATTTATAAAAATATATATACCAAAATACACATAAAAAAATTAAATTTGAATTAAAATAAATATATAAAAAAACACATACAATAAGGTAAATTTGTATTGAAATAGATATGCAAAATACATATAAAACAATGTAATTTTGTTTCAAAATATATATACGAATACGCATAAAATAACGTAGATTTCTATAAAAATATATATACAAAATACACATAAAATGAAGTAAATACGTATAAAGAAATGTATACAAATACACATAAAATAATGTAAATTCGTATCAAAATAAATATACAAAATACCAATAAAAGAATGTGTATTTGTATAAATATAAATATACAAAATACACATAAAATAACGTAAATTTATATAAAACTATATACAAAAATACACAGAAGTATTTTAATTTGTATGAAAATAGATATACAAAATAAGGTAAATTGTTTCAAATTCAATAAACAAAATTCAGATAAAAGAAAGTATATTTGTAGAAAATAAATATACAAAATACATAAAATAACGAAAATTTGTTTGAAAATATATAAAAATAAACAAAATAATCTCAATTTGTATGAAAATAAATATACAAAATACATATGTATTTTGTATATTTTCACACAAATTTAATTACTTTGTGTATTTTTGCATATAGTTTATATAAATTTACGTTATTTTATTTGTATTGTATATTTATTTATACAATACATATTCTTTTATTAGTATTTTGTTTATTTATTTTGATACGAGTTTACATTATTTTATGTGTATTTTGTATACCTTTTTTTATACGTATTTACTTCATTTTATGTGTATTTTGTTATTTATTTTCATAGAAATCTACGTTATTTTATGTGTATTCGTATATATATTTTGAAAAAAATTTACATGGTTTTATATATATTTTGCATATCTATTTTAATACAAATTTACCTTATTGTATGTGTTTTTTATATATTTATTTTAATACAAATCTAATTTTTTTATGTGTATTTTGGTATATATATTTTTATAAATAAAAAAAATGCGTTATTTTATGGGTATTTTGCCTCTTTATTTTCATACCCATAAAATAACGCATTTTTTTTTATTTATAAAAATATATATACCAAAATACACATAAAAAAATTAAATTTGAATTAAAATAAATATATAAAAAACACATACAATAAGGTAAATTTGTATTGAAATAGATATGGAAAATACATATAAAGCAATGTAAATTTGTTTCAAAATATGTATACGAATACACATAAAATAACGTAGATTTCTATAAATATATATATACAAAATACACATAAAATGAAGTAAATACGTATAAAAAAATGTATACAAAATACACATAAAATAATGTAAATTCAAATCAAAATAAATAAACAAAATACCAATAAAAGAATGTGTATTTGTATAAATATAAATATACAAAATACACATAAAATAACGTAATTTTATATAAAACTATGTACAAAAATACACAGAAGTAATTAAATTTGTATGAAAATATATACAAAATACACAAAAAATAAGCTAAATTTGAATTGAAATATATATACAAAATACATGAAATAAAGTAAATTTGTATCAAAATATTTATACAAATACACATATAATTACGTAAATTTGTATGAAAATATATAAACAAAATTCACAATAAATAATGTAAATACGTTTAAAAAAATGTGAACAAAATACACATATAATCATGTAATTCGTATCAAAATAAATAAACAAAATACCAATAAAATAATATAAATTTGTATGAGTAAACGTGTATGTTGCATATTTTTTCAATACAAATTTACCTTATTATATACTCATTTTGTATATTAATTTTAATACAAATTTAACTATTCGATGTGTATTTTTGTATCTGTATTTTTATAAACATATGCTTTATTTTTTGGGTATTTTGCATCTTTATTTTCATACAAATTTACATTATTTTATTGATATTCTGCTCATTCATTTTGATACGAATTGACATTATTCTATGTGAATTTTGTATATATTTTTCATACAAATTTACGTTATTTTATGTGTATTTGTTTATATATTTTGACACAAATTTACAATATTTTATGGCTATTTTGTATATACATTTCAAAAGAAATTTACCTAGTTTTATGTGTATTTTGTATATCTATTTTCATACAAACTCAAATTAATTCTATGTATTTTTGTATATATTTTAATACAAATTTTAGTTATGTTATGTATATTTTGTAAATTTATTTTCATTCAAATATATATTATTTTATTGGTGTTTTGTTGATTTATATTGATACGAATTTACTTTATTTTATATGTACTTTGTATATATATTTTTATACGCTTTTACATTATTTAATATTTATTTTGAATATATATTTTTATACAAATTCATGGTATTTTATGTGTATTTGTATATATATTTTCATATAAATTTACATTATTGTATGTGTATTTTGTACATATATTTTATTACAAATCTACCTTATTTTGTTTATTTTGTATATGTATTTTGTATATTTATATTTATCCAAATACACATTCTTTTATTGGTATTTTGCTTATTTATTTTAAATCGAATTTACATTATTTTATGTGTATTTTGAATACATTTTTTTATACGTATTTACTTAATTTTATATGTATTTTGTATATATATTTTTATAGAAATTTACGTTTTTTTATTTATATTCGTATATAGATTTTTAAACAAATTTACATTGTTTTATATGTATTTTTGCATATCTCTTTCAATACAAATTTACCTTATTGTATGTGCATTTTGTATATTTATTTCAATACAAATTTAAATATTTTATGTGTATTTTGGTATATATATTTTTATAAGAAATGCGCTATTTTATGGGAATTTTGCATCTTTATTTTCATACAAATTTACATTATTGTATTAATATTCGGTGTATTTATTTTGATACGATTTTACATTATTCTATTTGTTTTTTGTATATACTTTTTTATACATATTTACATTATTTAATGTGTATCTTGCATATATATTTTATACAAATTTATTATCTATTATCTATTTTTATACAAATACACATTCTTTTCATGATATTTTGTTAATTTATTTTGACACGAATACACATTAAATAACATGAATTTGTATAAAATTTGTATCAAAATATATACTTATACACACAATAAAATAACGTAATTTTTTTATGAAAATGTATATTCAAAATACATATAAAATAATTTAAATACGTAGAAAAATATATATACAAAAAACACATAAAATAATGTAAATATGTATGAATTTATATAAACAAATACACATAAAATAATGTAAATTTGGATAAAATATATATACAAAATGAACATTAAATAATGTAAATATATATATATAAAAATATATACAAAAAACACATAGAATAATGTTAAATCGTATCAAAATAAATAAAGAGAATATCAATAAAATAATGTAAATTTGTATGAAAATAAAGATGCAAAATATCCATATAATAACGCATATTTGCATAAAAATATATATACAAAAAGACATATAAAATAATTAAATTTGTATTAAAATAAATATAAAAAATGCACGTACAATAAAGTAAATTTGTATTGAAATAGATATGCAAAATACACATTAATAATGTAAATTTGTATCAAAATATATATACGAATACTCATAAAATAGAGTAAATTTCTATGAAAATATACATACAAAATAGATATACAAAATACACATGTGTATTTGTTAAAAATATTTTGAAACGAATTTAATTTATTTTATGTATTTTGTATATATATTTCAATTCAAATTTAGCTTATTTTGTGTGTATTTTGTATATCTATTTTCATACAAATTTAATTACTTCTGTGTATTTTTGTATATAGTTTTATACAAATTTACGTTATTTTATGTGCATTTTGTATATTTATATTTATACAAATACACTTTCTCTTATTGGTATTTTGTTTATTTATATTTATACGAATTTTCATTATTTTATGTGTATTTTGTATACATTTTTGATTTGTATTTACTTAATTTTATTTGTATTTTGTATATATATATTTATAGAAATCTACGTTATTTTATGTGTATTCGTATATATATTTTGAAACAAATTTACATTGTTTTATATGTTTTTTGCATATCTATATCAATACAAAATTACCTTATTGTATGTGTATTTTGCATATTTATTTTAATACAAATTCAAATATTTTATGTGTATTTTGGTATATATAATTTTATAAAAAATGCGTTATTTTATAGGTATTTTGCATCTTCAAATGTACATTATTTTATTAATATTCTGTGTATATATTTTGATACGATTTTATATTATACTATTTGTGTTTTGTATATATTTTTTTATACATATTTTCATTATTTAATGTGTATTTTTTATATATATTTTATACAAATTAACGTTATTTTAAGTGTATTTGTTTATATAATTTCATTCAAATTTACATTATTTTAAGTGTATTTTGTATATGTATTTCAATACAAATTTACCTAATTTTATGTGTATTTTGTATATTTATTTTCGTACAAATTTAAATTATTTTTGTGTTTTTTTGTATATACATATAGAGTAAATTTCTATGAAAATATATATTCAAAATACATATAAAATTATGTAAATAAGTATAAAAATATATATATCATATACACCTAAAAAAATGAAAATTCGTATCAAAATAAATAAACAAAATTCCGATCAAAGAACGTATATTTGTAGGAAAATAAATATACAAAATACACATAAAATTACGAAAATTTGAATAAAAATATATACAAAAAACAAAAAAATAAATTTCAATTTGCATGAAAATAGATATACAAAATACACATATAATTAGTTAAATTTGTATTTAAATACATGTAGAAAATACACATAAAATAATGTAAATTTGTGTGAAATGAAAACAAATTCACATAAAATAACGTACATTTGTATAAAATAGATATACAAAATATACATAGAATAATGTAAAATCGTATCAAAATAAATACACAGAATATCAATAAAATAATGTAATTTTGTATGAAAATAAAGTTGCAAAATACCCATAAAATAAAGCATATTTTTTTAAAAATAAATATACAAAAATACACATAGAATAGCTAAATTTGTATTAAAATCAATATACAAAATGCACGTACAATAAGGTAAATTTGTATTGAAAAAAAATGCAAAATGCACATAAAAGTGTAAATTTGTTTAAAAATCTATATACGAATACACATAAAATAACGTAGATTTCTATACATATATATATACAAAATACACATGAAATGATGTAAATACGTATAAAAAAAAATATATATATATATATATATATATATATATATATATATATATATATATATATATATATATATATATATATATATATATATATATATATATATATATATATATATATATATATATATATATACAAAATACACATTAAATAATTTAAATTCTCGTCAAAATAAATAGACAAAATATCAATAAAAGAATGTGTATTTGTATGAAAATAGATATACAAAATACTCATAAAATAACCTAAGTTTGTATAAAACTATATGCAAAAATACACAAAAATAATTTAAATTTGTATGAAAATAAATATGCAAAATACACATAAAATTAGGTAAATTTGTATTGAAATACATATACAAAATACTCATAAAATAATGAAAATTTGAATGAAAATATATAAACATATACACTTAAAATAACGTATATTTGTATCAAATATATATACAAAATACTCATTAAATAATGTAAATATGTATAAAAAAATATATACAAAACACAAATAGAATAATGTAAAATCGTATCAACAATAAATACACAGAATATTAATAAAATAATGTAAATTTGTATGAAAATAAAGATGCAAAGTAACCATAAAATAACGCATTTTTTATAAAAATATATATACCAAAATACACATAAAATATTAAAATTTGTATTAAAATAAATATAAAAAATGCACATACTATAAGGTAAATTTGTATTGAAATAGATATGCAAAAAACATATTAAACAATGTAAATTTGTTTCAAAATATATATACGAATACACATAAAATAACGTAGATTTCTATAAAAAAAAATATAAAATACACATAAAATGAAGTAAATACGTATAAGAAAATGAATACAAAATACACATAAAAATCGTATCAAAATAAATAAACAAAATACCAGTAAAAGAATGTGTATTTGTATAATTATAAATATACAAAATACACAAAAAATATAGTAAATTTGTATAAAACTATATACAAAAATACACAGAAGTAATTAAATTTGTATGAAAATATATATACAAAATACAGCTAAAATAAGCTAAATTTGAATTGAAATGTACATACAAAATACATAAAATAATGTAAATCTGTATCAAAATATTTATACAAATACATATAATAACGTAGATTTGTTTAAAAATATATAAACAAAATACACATTAAGTAATGTAAATACGTATAAAAAATATGTACAAAATGCACATATAATTATGTAATTCGTATCAAAATAAATAAACAAAATAGCAATAAAATAATGTAAATTTGTATGAGACAACATGTACAAATAACGCAAATTTCTATAAAAATATATGTACAAAAATGCACATAAAATAAAGTAAATTTGCATTAAAATATATATACAAAACACACACTAAATAATGTAAATCCGTACATAAAAAAAACCTAAATTTGTATAAAACTATATACAAAAATACACAAACATAATTTAAATTTGTTTGAAAAGAAATATACAAAATACACATAAAATTAGGTAAATTTGTATTGAAATACATTTACAAAATACACATCAAATAATGTAAATTTGAATGAAAATATATAAACAAATACACTTAAAATAACGTAAATTTGTATAAAATATATATACAAGATACACATTAAATAATGTAAATGTGTATAACAAAATATATACAAAAAACAAATAGAATAATGTAAAATCGTATCAAAATATATACACAGAATATCAATAAAATAATGTAAATTTGTATGAAAATAAAGATGCAAAATTCCCAAAAATTATCGCATTTTTTATAAAAATATATTTACCAAAATACACATAAAATATTTAAATCTGTATTGAAATAAATATACAAAATGCATATACAGTAAGGTAAATTTGTATTGAAAGAGATATTCAAAAATACATATAAAACAATGTAAATTTGTTTCAAAATATATATACGAATACACATAAAATAAAGTAGATTTCTATAGAAATATATATACAAAATACACATGAAATTATGTAAATACGTATAAAAATATATATAAAAAATACATATCTTGGTAAATTCGTGTCAAAATAAATAAACAAAATAAAAATGTGTATTTGTATGAAAATAAATAATAGATAATAAATTTGTATGAAATATATATGCAAGATACACATTAAATAATGTAAATATGTATAAAAAATATATATACAAAAAACAAATAGAATAATGTGAAATCGTATCAAAATAAATACACCGAATATTAATAAAATAATGTAAATTTGTATGAAAATAAAGATGCAAAATTCCCATAAAACAGCGCATTTCTTATAAAAATATATATACCAAAATACACATAAAATATTTAAATTTGCATTGAAATAAATATACAAAATGCACATACAATAAGGTAAATTTGTATTGAAAGAGATATGCAAAAATACATATAAAACAATGTAAATTTGTTTCAAAATATATATACGTATACAAATAAAAAACCGTAATTTCTATAAAAATATATATACAAAATACACATAAAATTAAGTAAATACGTACAAAAAAGTGTATACAAAATACACATAAAATAATGTAAATTCGAATTAAAATAAATAAACAAAATACCAATAAAAGAATGTGTATTTGGATAAATATAAATATACAAAATACACATACATACAAAATAAACATAAAATAAGGTAGATTTGTAATAAAATATATGTACAAAATACACATAAAATAATGTAAATTTATATGAAAATATATATACAAATACACATAAAATACCATGAATTTGTATAAAAATATATATTCAAAATAAATATTAAATAATGTAAAAGCGTATAAAAATATATATATATAAAGTACATATAAAATAATGTAAATTCGTATCAATATAAATCAACAAAACACCAATAAAATAATATATATTTGAATGAAAATAAATTTACAAAATACACATCACATAACTAAAATTTGTATTAAAATATATACAAAAATACATATAAATAATTTGAGTTTGTATGAAAATAGATATATAAAATACACATAAAACTAGGTAAATTTCTTTTGAAATGTATATACAAAATACCCATAAAATTTTGTAAATTTGTGTCAAAATATATAAGCAAATACACATAAAATAACGTAGATTTGTATGAAAAATATATACAAAATACACATAGAATAATGTCAATTCGTATCAAAATGAATGAGCAGAATATCAATAAAATAATGTAAATTTGTATGAAAATAAAGATGCAAAATACCCAAAAAATAAAGCATATGTTTATAAAAATACAGATACAAACATACACATCGAATAATTAAATTTATTAAAATTAATATACAAAATGCGTATATAATAATGTAAATTTGTATTGAAAAAATATGTAACATACACGTTTACTCATACAAATTTATATTATTTTATTGGTATTTTGTTTATTTATTTTGATACGAATTACATGATTATATGTGTATTTTGTACATATTTTTTTATACGTATTTACATTATTTAATGTGTATTTTGTTTATATATTTTCATACAAATTTACGTTATTATATGTGTATTTGTATAAATATTTTGATACAAATTTACTTCATTTCATGTATTTTGTATATATATTTCAATTCAAATTTAGCTTATTTTGTGTGTATTTTGTATATATTTTCATACATATTTAATTACTTCTGTGTATTTTTGTATATAGTTTTATATAAATTTACGTTATTTTATGTGTATTTTGTATATTTATATTTATACAAATACACATTCTTTTATTGGTATTTTGTTTATTTATTTTGATACGAATTTACATTATTTTATGTGTATTTTGTATACATTTTTTTTATACGTATTTACTTATGTGTATTTTGTATATATACTTTTATAGAAATCTACGTTATTTTATGTGTATTCGTATATATATTTTGAAACAAATTTATATTGTTATATATGTATTTTGCATATCTATTTCAATACAAATTTACCTTATTGTATGTGTTTTTTGTATATTTATTTTAATACAAATTTAATTTTTTTATGAGCATATGGGTATATATATTTTTATAAATAAAAAAAATGCGTTATTTTATGGGTATTTTGCTTCTTTATTTTCATACAAATTTACATTATTTTATTAATATTCTGTGTATTTATTTTGATACGATTTTACATTATTCTATTTGTGTTTTGTACATGTTTTTTTTATACAAATTTACGTTATTTTAAGTGTATTTGTTTATGTATTTTCATTCAAATCTACATTATTTTATGTGTATTTTGTGAATGTATTTTAATACAAATTTACCTAATTTTATGTGTATTTTGTATATTTATTTTCATACAAATTTAAAATATTTTTGTGTATTTTTGTATATAGTTTGATACAAATTTAGGTTATTTGAATTGTAATTTGTATATCTATTTTCATACAAATACACATTCTTTTATTGATATTTTGTTTATTTATTTTGACGCGAATTTACATTATTTAATGTGTATTTTGTATATATATTTTTATACGTATTTACATCAATTCATGTGTATTTTGTATAGTTTTAAACAAATTTATATTATTTAATGTGTATTTTGTATATATATATTTATACAAATACACATTCTTTTATTGGTATTTTGTTTATTTATTTTGATACTAATTTACATTATTTTATGTGTATTTTGTATACATTTTTTATACGTATTTACTTAATTAATGTATATTTTGTATATATATTTTTATAGAAATCTACCTTATTTCATGTGTATTTGTATATATATTATGAAACAAATTTACATTGTTTATATGTATTTTGCATATCTATTTTTGTGTATTCTGTATTTATTTTTGTTATACATAGAATAATGTAAAATCGTATCAAAATAAGTACACAGAATATCAATAAAATAATTTAAATTTGTATGAAAATAAAGATGCGAAATACCCATAAGATAGAGCATATTTTTAAAAAAAAATACATATACAAAAATACACATAGAATAATTAAATTTGTATTAAAATTAATATACAAAATGCACACATACAATAAGGTAAATTTGTATTGAAAAAAAAACGAAAAATACAAATAAAACAGTGTTAATTTGTTTCAAAATATATATACGAATACACATAAAATAACGTAGATTTCTATAGAAATATATATACAAAATACACATGAAATTATGTAAATACGTATAAAATATATATATATATATATATATATATATATATATATATATATATATATATATATATATATATATATATATATATATATATATATATATATATATATATATATAAAATAAATATTAAGTAATGTAAATTCGTGTCAAAATAAATAAACAAAATATCATGAAAAGAATGTGTATTTGTATGAAAATAAATAATAGATAATAAATTTGTATCAAATATATATGCAAGATACACATTAAATAATGTAAATATGTATAAAAAATATATATCCAAAAAACAAATAGAATAATGTAAAATCGTATCAAAATAAATACACCGAATATTAATAAAATAATGTAAATTTGTATGAAAATAAAGATGCAAAATTCCCATCAAATAGCGCATTTCTTATAAAAATATATATACCAAAATACACATAAAATATTTAAATTTGTATTGAAATAAATATACAAAATGCACATACAATAAGGTAAACTTCTATTGAAAGAGATATGCAAAAATACATATAAAACAATGTAAATTTGTTTCAAAATATATATACGAATACACATAAAATAACGTAGATTTCTATAAAAATATATATACAAAATACACATAAAATTTGGTAAATACGTATAAAAAAATGTAAACAAAATATACATAAAATAATATAAATTCGAAACAAAATAAATAAACAAAATACCAATAAAAGAATGTGTATTTGTTCTGTGTATTTTTGTATATAGTTTTATATAAATTTACGATATTTTATGTGTATTTTGTATATTTATATTTACACAAATACACATTCTTTTACTGGTATTTTGTTTATTTATTTTGATACGATTTTTATGTGTATTTTGTATTAATTTTTTTATACGTATTTACTTCATTTTATGTGTATTTTGTATATATTTTTATAGAAATCAACGTTATTTTATGTGTATTCGTATATATATTTTGAAATAAATTTACATTGTTTTATGTGTATTTTGCATATTTTTTCAATACAAATTTACCTTATTGTATGTGCATTTTGTATATTAATTTTAATACAAATTTGATTAATCTATGTGTATTTTTGTATATGTATTTTTATAAAAATATGCTTTAATTTATGGGTATTTTGCATCTTTACTTTCATATAAATTTACATTATTTTATTGATATTCTGTGTATTTATTTTGATATGATATTACATTATTCTATGTGTATTTTGTATATATATTTTATATAAAATGTATTTGTTTTCATTTCATACAAATCTACATTATTTTATGTGTTTTTTGTACATGTATTTAAATACAAATTTAACTAGTTATATGTGTATTTTGTATATCTATTTTGTATGTATATTTTCATAGAAATTTACTCTATTTTATGAGTATTCGTATATATATTTTGATACAAATTTATATTATTAATGTGTATTTTGCATATCTATTTCAATACAAATTTACTTTATTGTACGTGCATTTTGTATATTTATTTTAATACAAATTTAATTATTTTATATGTATTTTTGTATATATATATTTATGCAAATATGCGTTATTATATGGATATTTTGCATCTTTATTTTCATACAAATTTACATTATTTTATTGATATTCTGTTTATTTATTTTGATACGATTTAACATTATTCTATGTGTTTTTTGTATATATTTTTTTATATATATATTTACATTATTTAATGTTCATTTTGTATATATATTTTATCCAAATTTACATTATTTTATGTATTTGTTTATATATTTTCATACATATTTACATTATTTTATGTATTTTTTGTATATATATTTTTCCACGTATTTAAATTATTTTATGTGTATTTTGTATATACATTTTCATAAAAAAATTACGTTATTTTATTGTGTGTATCAGTATATATTTTGATACAAATTTTATACAAATTCATGTTATTTAATGTGTATTTGTATCAAAATTTGTATCAAAATAAATAAACAAAATTCCGATAAAAAACGTATATTTGTAGGAAAATAAATACCGAAAATACACATAAAATAACGAAAATTTGTATAAAAATATATAAAAAAAAAAAAATCAATTTGTATGAAAATAGATATACAAAATACACATATAATTAGTTAAATTTGTATTTAGATACATGTACAAAATACACGTAAAATTATGTAAATTTGTATGAAATGAAAACAAATACACATAAAATAACGTACATTTGTATAAAATATATATACTAAATACACATAGAATAATGTAAAATCGTATCAAAATAAGTACAAAGAATATCAATAAAATAATTTAAATTTGTATGGAAATAAAGATGAAAAATACCCATAAAATAAAGCATATTTTTTAAAAAAATACATATACAAAAATACACATAGAATAATTAAATTTGTATTAAAATTAATATGCAAAATGCATATACAATAAGGTTAATTTGTATTAAAAAAATACGCAGAATACACATAAAACAGTGTAAATTTGTTTCAGAAAATATATACGAATACACATAAATTAACGTTGATTTCTATAGGAATATATATACAAAATACACATGAGATGATGTAAATACGTATAAAAATATATATTCAAAATACACATTAAATAATGTAAATTCGCGTCAAAATAAATAAACAAAATATCAATAAAAGAAAGTGTATTTGTATGAAAATAGATATACAAAATACACATAAAATAACCTAAATTTGCATCAAACTATATACAAAAATACACAAAAATATTTTAAATTTGTATGAAAATAAATATACAAAATACACATAAAATTAGGTAAATTTGTATTGAAATACATATACAAAATACACATAAAATAGTGTAAATTTGAATGAAAATACATAAACAAATACACTTAAAATAACGTAAATTTGTATAAAAAAATATATACAAAACACAAATAAAATAATGTAAAATCGTATCAAAATAAATACACAGAATATTAATAAAATAATGTAAATTTGTATGAAAATAAAGAGGCAAAATACCGATAAAATAACGCATTTTTTTTATTTATAAAAATATATATACCAAAATACACATAAAAAAATTAAATTTGTATTAAAATAAATATATAAAAAACCCATACAATAAGGTAAATTTGTATTGAAATAGATATGCAAAATTCATATAAACAATGTAAATTTCTTTGAAAATATATATACGAATACACATAAAATAATGTAGATTTCTATAAAAATATATATACAAAATACACATAAAATGAAGTAAATACGTTTAAAAAAATGCATACAAAATACACATACAATAATATAAATTCGTATCAAAATAAATAAACAAAATACCAATAAAAGAATGTGTATTTGTAATACACATATAATTAGTTTAATTTGTATTTTAATACATGTACAAAATACACATAAAATTATGTAAATTTGTATGAAATGAAAACAAATACACATAAAATAACGTACATTTGTATAAAATATATATACAAAATACACATAGAATAATGTAAAACCGTATCAAAATAAGTACACAGAATATCAAAAAAATAATATAAATTTGTATGAAAACAAAGATGCAAAATACCCATAAAATAAAGCATATTTAAAAAAAAAATACATATACAAAAATATACATAGAATAGTTAAATTTGTATTAAAATTAATATACAAAATGCACATACAATAAGGTAAATTTGTACTGAAAAAATACGCAAAATATACATAAAACAGTGTAAATTTGTTTCAAAATATCTATAACGTTGATTTCTATAGGAATATATATATACAAAATACACATGAAATGATGTAAATACGTATAAAAATATATATACAAAATACACATTAAATAATATAAATTCGCGTCAAAATAAATAATCAAAATATCAATAAAAGAATGTGTATTTGTATGAAAATAGATATTCAAAATACACATAAAATAACCTAAATTTGTATCAAACTATATACAAAAATACACAAAAATATTTTAAATTTGTATGAAAATAAATATACAAAATACACATAAAATTAGGTAAATTTGTATTGAAATACATATACAAAATACACATAAAATAATGTAAATTTGAATGAAAATACATAAATAAATACACTTAAAATAACGTAAATTTGTGTAAAAAAATATATACAAAACACAAATAGAATAATGTAAAATCGTATCAAAATAAATACACAGAATATTAATAAAATAATGTAAATTTGTATGAAAATAAAGAGGCAAAATACCCATAAAATAACGCATTTTTTTATTTATAAAAATATGTATACCAAAATACACAAAAAAATTAAATTTGTATTAAAATAAATATATAAAAAACACATACAATAAGGTAAATTTGTGTTGAAATAGATATGCAAAATACATATAAAACAATGTAAATTTGTTTTAAAATATGTATACGAATACACATAAAATAACGTAGATTTCTATAAAAATATTTATACAAAATACACATAAAATGAAGTAAATACGTATAAAAAAATGTTTACAATATACACATAAAAAAATGTAAATTCGTATAAAAAAAATTTAACAAAATTCCAATAAAAGAATGTGTATTTGTATAAATATAAATATACAAAATACACATAAAATAACGAGAATTTGTATGAAAATATATACAAAAATAAACAAAAATAATTTCAATTTGTATGAAAATAGATATTAAAAATACACATATAATTAGTTAAATTTGTCTTTAAATACATGTACAAAATACACATAAAATAATGTAAATTTGTAAGGAATTAAAACAAATACACATAAAATAACGTACATTAGTATAAAATATATATATAAAATACACATAGAATAAAGTAAAATCGTATCAAAATAAATACAGAGAATATCAATAAAATAACGTAAATTTGTATGAAAATAAAGGTGCAAAATACCCATAAAATTAAGCATATTTTTATGAAAAATATATATACAAAAATACACATTCAATAATTAAATTTGTATTAAAAGTAATATACAAAATGCACATACAATAAGGTAATTATTTTTTTTTAAATATGCAAAATACACATAAGACAATGTAAATTTGATTCAAAATGTATATACGAATACACATAAAATAACGTTGATTTCTATAGAAATATATATACAAAATGCACTTGAGATGCTGTAAATACGTATAAAAATATATATACAAAATAGACATTAAATAATGTAAATTCGTGTCAAAATAAATAAACAAAATTTCAATAAAAGAATGTGTATTTGTATGAAAATACATATAAAAAATACACATAAAATAACGTAAATTTGTATAAAACTATGTAAATTTGTATGAAAATATATAAACAAATACACATAAAATAACGTAAATTTGAATAAAATATATATACAAAATATACATTAAATAATGTAAATATGTATAAAAATATATATACAAAATACACATAGAATAATGTTAAATCGTATCAAAATAAATAAAGAGATATATCAATTAAATAATGTAAATTTGTATGAAAATAAAGATGCAAAATACCCATATAATAACCCATATTTGCATAAAAATATATATACAAAAATACACATGAAATAATTAAATTTATATTGAAATAAATATACAATAAAGTAAATTTGTATTGAAATAGATATATAAAATACACATCAATAATGTAAATTTGTATCAAAATATATATACGAATACACATAAAATAGAGTAAATTTCTATGAAAATATACATACAAAATACACATAAACTTATGTAAATAGTAAAAAATATATATACCAAATACACCTAAAATAAAGTAAATTCGTATGAAAATAAATAAACAAAATTCCGATGAAAGAACGTATAATTGTAGGAAAATAAATATACAAAATATACATAAAATAACGAAAATTTGTATAAAAATTTATACAAAAAACAAAACAAAAATAGTTTCAATTTGTTTGAAAATAGATATACAAAATACACATATAATTAGTTAAATTTGTCTTTAAATACATGTACAAAATACATATAAAATAATGTAAATTTTTATGTGCATTTTTGTACATATATTTTTATAGAAACCTAAAACGTTATTTTATGTGTATTTTGTATATGTTTTCTCATACAAATTTACATTATTTAATTAGTTTTTTGTTTATTTATTTTGATACGAATGACTTGATTATTTGTGTATTTTGTAAATATTTTTTTATACGTATTTACATTACTTAATGTGTATTTTGTTTATATATTTTTTTACAAATTTACATTATTATATGTATATTTGTTAAAAATGTTTTGAAACGAATTTACTTTATTTTATGTATTTTGTATACACATATAACTAGTTAAATTTGTATTTAAATACATGTACAAAAAACACATAAAATAATGTAGATTTGTATGAAATGAAAACAAATACATTTTATATAAAATATATATACAAAATACACATAGAATAATGTAAAATCATATCAAAATAAATACACAGAATATCAATAAAATAATGTAAATTTGTATGAAAATAAAGATGCAAAATACCCATAGAATAAAGCAAATTTTTATAAAAATACATATACAAAAATACACATAGATTAATCAAATTTGTATTAAAATTAATATACAAAATGCACATGTATTTTGTATATATATTTTTAAATAAATCTACGTTATTTTATGTGTATTCGTATATATATTTTGAAACAAATTTACATTGTTTTATATGTATTTTGCATATCTATTTCAATACAGATTTACCTTATTGTATGTGTATTTTGTATATTTATTTTAATACAAATTAATTTTTTCATGTGTATTTTGGTATATATATTTTTATAAAAAAATGCGTTATTTAATGGGTATTTTGCATCTTAATTTTCATACAAATTTACATTGTTTTATTAATATTCTGTGTATTTATTTTGATACGATTTTACGTTATTCTATTTGTGTTTTGTATATATTTTTTTATACATATTTACATTGCTTAATGTGTATTTTGTGTATTTTAAAACAAATTTACGTTATTTTATGCGCATCTGTTAAAATATTTTGATACAAATTTACATTATTTTATGTATTTTGTATATATATTTCAATACAAATTTAGTTTATTTTATGTATATTTTGTATATCTATTTTCATTCGTATCAAAATAAATAAACGAAATAGCAATAAAATAATGTAAATTTGTATGAGAAAACATATACAAATACACATAAAATAACGCGCAATTTCTAAAAAAATATATGTACAAAAATGCACATAAAATAAAGTAAATTTGCATAAAAATTTATATACAAAACACACATTAAATAATGTAAATGCGTACATAAAATAACCTAAATTTGTATAAAACTATATACAAAAATACACAAAAATATTTAAAATTTGTATGAAAAGAAATATACAAAATACACATAAAATTAGGTAAATTTGTAATGAAATACATATAGAAAATACACATAAAATATTGTAAATTTGAATGAAAATATATAAACAAATACACTTAAAATAACGTAAATTTGTAAAAAATATATATGCAAGATACACATTAAATAATGTAAATGTGTATAAAAAAATATATACAAAAAAAAAAATAGAATAATGTAAAATCCTATATATATAAATACACAGAATATCAATAAAATAATGTAAATTTTTATGATTAGAAAGATGCAAAATTCACATAAAATAGCGCTTTTTTTATAAAAATATATATACCGAAATACACATAAATATTTTAATTTGTATTGAAATAAATATACAAAATGCATATACAGTAAGGTAAATATGTATTGAAAGAGATATTCAAAAATACATATAAAACAAAGTTAATTTGTTTCAAAATATATATACGAATACAAATAAAATAACGTAGATTTCTATAGAAATATATGTACAAAATACACATGAAATTATGTAAATACGTGTAAAAATATATATACAAAATACATATCTAGGTAAATTCGTGTCAAAATAAATAAACAAAATATCTTGAAAAGAATGTGGATTTGCATGAAAATAAATAATAGATATATGCAAGATACACATTAAATAATGTAAATGTAAAAAAAAATATATGCAAAAAAGAAAAGGAATAATGTAAAATCCTATCAATATAAATACACAGAATATCAATAAAATAATGTAAATTTGTATGAAAAGAAAGATGCAAAATTCCCATGAAATAGCGCATTTTTTATAAAAATATATATACCAAAATACACATAAAATATTTAAATTTGTATTGAAATAAATATACAAATTGCATATACAATAAGGTAAATATATATTGAAAGATATATTCAAAAATACATATAAAACAAAGTAAATTTGTTTCAAAATATATATACGAATACACATAAAATAACGTATATTTCTATAGAAATATATATACTTATATTTATACAAATACACATTCTTTTATTGGTATTTTGTATATTTATTTTGATACGAATTTACATTATTTTATGTGTATTTTGTATACATTTTTTATACTTATTTACTTCATTTTATGTGTATATTGTATATATATTTTTATAGAAATCTACGTTATTTTATGTGTATTCATATATATATTTTGAAACAAATTTACATAGTTTTATATGTATTTTGCATATCTATTTCAATACAAATTTACCTTATTGTATGTGTTTTTTATATATTTATTTTAATACAAATTTAATTATCAAACAATGTAAATTTGTTTCAAAATATATATACGAATACACATAAAATAGAGTAGATTTCTATAAAAATATATACAAAATACACATAAAATGAAGTAAATACGTATAAAAAAATGAATACAAAATACACATAAAAATCGTATCAAAATAAAAAAACAAAATACCAGTAAAAGAATGTGTATTTCTATCAATATAAATATACAAAATACACATAAAATATCGTAAATTTGTATAAAACTATATACAAAAATACATAGAAGTAATTAAATTTGTATGAAAATATATATACAAAATACAGCTAAAATAAGCTAAATTTGAATTGAAATGTACATACAAAATACATAAAATAATGTAAATCTGTATCAAAATATTTATACAAATACATATAATAACGTATATTTGTTTAAAAATATATAAACAAAATACACATTAAGTAATGTAAATACGTATAAAAAATATGTACAAAATACACATATAATCATGTAATTCGTATCAAAATAAATAAACAAAATAGCAATAAAATAATGTAAATTTGTATGAGAAAACATATACAAATAACGCAAATTTCTATAAAAATATATGAACAAAAATGCACATAAAATAAAGTAAATTTGCATAAAAATATATATACAAAACACACACTAAATAATGTAAATGCGTACATAAAATAACCTAAATTTGTATAAAACTATATACAAAAATACAAAAAATATTTTAAATTTGTTTGAAAACAAATATACAAAATACACATAAAATTAGTTAAATTTGTATTGAAATACATATACAAAATACACATCAAATAATGTAAATTTGAATGAAAATATATAAACAAATACACTTAAAATAACGTAAATTTGTATAAAATATATATGCAAGATACACATTAAATAATGTAAATGTGTATAAAAAAATATATACAAAAAACAAATAGAATAATGTAAAATCGTATCAAAATAAATACACAGAATATCAATAAAATAATGTAAATTTGTATGAAAATAAAGATGCAAAATTCCCAGAAATTATCGCATTTTTTATAAAAATATATATACCAAAATACACATAAAATATTTAAATTTGTATTGAAATAAATATACAAAATGCATATACAGTAAGGTAAATTTGTATTGAAAGATATTCAAAAATACATATAAAACAATGTAAATTTGTTTCAAAATATATATATGAATACACATAAAATAAAGTAGATTTCTATAGAAATTTATATACAAAATACATATGAAATCATGTGAATACGTATAAAAATATATATACAAAATACGTATCAAATAATGTAAATTCGTGTCAAAATAAATAAACAAAATATCATGAAAAGAATGTGTATTTGTATGAAAATAGATAATAGATAATAAATTTGTATAAAATATATATGCAAGATACACATTAAATAATGTAAATATGTATAAAAAAGTATATACAAAAAACAAATAGAATAATGTAAAATCGTATCAAAATAAATACACCGAATATTAATAAAATAATGTAGATTTATAAAAATATATATACCAAAATACACAAAAAATATTTAAATTTGTATTGAAATAAATATACAAAATGCACATACAATAAGGTAAATTTGTATTGAAAGAGATACACAAAAATACATATAAAACAACGTAAATTTGTTTCAAAATATATATACGAATACAAATAAAAAAACGTATATTTCTATAAAAAATATATATACAAAATACACATAAAATTAAGTAAATACGTATAAAAAAATGTACACAAAATACACATAAAATAATATAAATTCGAATTAAAATAAATAAACAAAATACCAATAAAAGAATGTGTATTTGGATAAATATAAATATACAAAATACACATACAAAATAAACATAAAATAAGGTAGATTTATAAAAAAATATATGTACAAAATACACATCAAATAATGTAAATTTATATGAAAATATATATACAAATACAAATAAAATACCATGAATTTGTATAAAAATATATATTCAAAATAAATATTAAATAATGTAAAAACGTATAAAAATATATATACAAAGTACATATAAAATAAAATAAATTCGTATCAATATAAATCAACAAAACACCAATAAAATAATATATATTTGAATGAAAATAAATATACAAAATACACATAACATAACTAAAATTTGTATTAAAATCATAGACTTCACAACTAGTTGACGGGAAATCTCTTCAGTCTTGGCGCGCTGGCTTCGCGTAAGGGGCCGATTGTTATGGCGACTTTCACTGCGACAACTCAAACACACTCTGCGTTCTTACTCCGAATTTAAGTGGAAACAGGACGAAATCTTCAAGTTTTAGTGCATACAAGCAGGCAGGAGTGTCTCTAGAGTGATTTGGTCGAGGATTCAAGGTAACTTATATAAAATAGCACCATGCGTGCACTTTGAAAACGTTGTGTAAAAAATGGCAAATTTGCGTAACTTTAGGTTGAAATCTTTACGTAAAATGAATGATAACTGTAGGATAGTGAAGTCCACAGTTTTACGTATTAGGAAACAAGAAATGTACGTTTAGTTAGTGCCTACATGGCAACTCAGCTCAGTTCCCGCGTCGCCTGCATTTGCTCAAGCTCGTCGGGTTCTTCCCCGGGGACGTGCAGGCCGACCTGGACCGGGCCAAGGCAGAGGAGAAGGAGGACGACGAGGTGATCTTGGCCCAGCTTGCCAGGGAGCTGGCCGACGACCAGCCGGACCCGCCGACGGACGAGTTGCTCCTCGCCGCGGTCGGCAACTACGCCGGCTACCTGGCCAGGAAGGTCCAGGCCAACTCCTCTGTGGCCGAGTGCTGCAAGCAGGAGCTTGCCCAGCAGGAGGAGATGAAGATTACCGTGGAGCTCGAGAGGGGCGACCCGCCCTCTGTGATGTTCGACGCCCTGGTCGAGCTGGTCGACAGGGGAGAGCTGGAGACGGGCCGGGCGGTCCTGAAGCGGCCATCTCTCCCAATGGCCCACATGGCGTCCTTCGGGATGTCGCTGTGGGACTCCCTGATGTGCAGGGAGGACAAGAAGGAGCGCAGGTTGAGGTTCCTCTCCCTTGCCATGCGCCACAGGGACGGGTTCAGGCACCTCCTGGAGTTCCTGGCGGCCTCAGACCCGACCTTGCAGGGGTACAGGTGCCAGGATGGGCACAACCTGGCCAACACCATCTTGCCGCACATCAGCAGGTCCCTCTTCAACTGTTTCGGTGCTAATTTCTCCAAGGACGTGACCTCAGAAGCGAGGAAGAACAAGGCCTTGAAGCAGCCGACCGGCAGGAAGAGGAGCAGTATCGAGGAGGGCAGGAAGGAGACGGCGAGGAACAGGGACGTGTACAAGTCCAGGAAACTGACCGGGGCCCACAAGTCATAGGCCAAAAGGCTAAAGTGATTGTTCATGGACGAGGGCCAGATAGCCGGCAAGACGTGCTGCGGCAATAGTGACATCGGAATTCAACCAAAATAAGTTGGAGACTCATATATGCCTAAGGGAGGTGCCTGTTTTAGTTTCAGGTCGCTAGCTGCTTTGGTTTTGAAAATATTTAAATTTTAATTTTTTGAAAATCGGCCCCCTGCGAATCGGCCCCGCGCCCCGTTTCCCGTCAAGAGATTGTGAAGTCTATGGGTATATAGAAAAATGAATATTTTGCTTTTGTTGAGTAAAATTAAGATGTTTCTGCATGCTTTCCTCAAGTATTAAGTTACTAATGTGAAAATTAAGTGATTTATTAGATGTTAAAAACTTACGTAAAAAATTGCACTAAATAAAAAAAAAATAAGTAGCTATTTCGGGCAAAAACTTATAAGATATGCTAAATATTGCTATTGATTCTGAAAATATAAGTGATTATCTCTGCATTTGGTGATGTTTGTGCATCTAGCGTAAAATCTGAGGATTTTATAGCCTTTTTAAGTTTTGTTATACTTATATAAAAAACAATTAATCGGGATTTTATTAGGGAACGACTTTGAATTTTTTGATACCGCTGCTCATGGAGACTCATATATGCCTAAGGGAGGTGCCTGTTTTAGTTTCAGGTCGCTAGCTGCTTTGGTTTTGAAAATATTTAAATTTTAATTTTTTGAAAATCGGCCCCCTGCGAATCGGCCCCGCGCCCCGTTTCCCGTCAAGAGATTGTGAAGTCTATGTTAAAATATATACAAAAATACATAGAAATAATTTGAGTTTGTATGAAAATAGATATTCAAAATACACATAAAACTAGGTAAATTTCTTTTGAAATGTATATACAAAATACCCATAAAATATTGTAAATTTGTGTCAAAATATATAAACAAATACACATAAAATAACGTAAATTTGTATGAAAAATATATACAAAATACACATAGAATAATGTCAATTCGTATCAAAATGAATGAGCAGAATATCAATAAAATAATGTAAATTTGTATGAAAATAAAGATGCAAAATACTCAAAAAATAAAGTATATGTTTATAAAAATACAGATAAAAAAATACACATTGAATAATTAAATTTGTATTAAAATTAATATAGAAAATACGTATATAATAATGTAAATTTGTATTGAAAAAATATGCAACATACACGTTTACTCATACAAATTTATATTATTTTATTGGTATTTTGTTTATTTATTTTGATACGAATTACATGATTATATGTGTATTTTGTACATATTTTTTTATACGTATTTACATTATTTAATGTGTATTTTGTTTATATAATTTCATACAAATTTACGTTATTATATGTGTATTTGTATAAATATTTTGATACAAATTTACTTCACTTCATGTATTTTGTATATATATTTCAATTCAAATTTAGCTTATTTTGTGTGTATTTTGTATATATTTTCATACAAATTTAATTACTTCTGTGTATTTTTGTATATAGTTTTATATAAATTTACGTTATTTTATGTGTATTTTGTATATTTATATTTATACAAATACACATTCTTTTATTGGTATTTTGTTTATTTATTTTGATACGAATTTACATTATTTTATGTGTATTTTGTATACATTTTTTTATACGTATTTACTTCATTTTATGTGTATTTTGTATATATATTTTTATAGAAATCTACGTAATTTTATGTGTATTCGTATATATATTTTGAAACAAATTTACATTGTTTTATATGTATTTTGCATATCTATTTCAATACAAATTTACCTTATTATATGTGTTTTTTGTATATTTATTTTAATACAAATTTAATTTTTTGATGTGTATTTTGGTATATATATTTTCATAAATAAAAAAAATGCGTTATTTTATGGGTATTTTGCTTCTTTATTTTCATACAAATTTACATTATTTTATTAATATTCTGTGTATTTATTTTGATACGATTTTATATTATTCTATTTGTGTTTTGTACATATTTTTTTATACAAATTTACGTTATTTTAAGTGTATTTGTTTATGTATTTTCATTCAAATTTACATTATTTTATGTGTATTTTGTGTATGTATTTCAATACAAATTTACCTAATTTTATGTGTATTTTGTATATTTATTTTCATACAAATTTAAAATATTTTTGTGTATTTTTGTATATAGTTTGATACAAATTTAGGTTATTTTATGTGTATTTTGTATATCTATTTTCATACAAATACACATTCTTTTATTGATATTTTGTTTATTTATTTTGACGCGAGTTTAGAGTATTTAATGTGTATTTTGTATATATATTTTTATACGTATTTACATAATTTCATGTGTATTTTGTATATATATTCCTATAGAGATCAACGTTATTTTATGTGTATTCGTATATACAAAACACAAATAGAATAATGTAAAATCGTATCAAAATAAATACATAGAATATTAATAAAATAATGTAAATTTGTATGAAAATAAAGAGGCAAAATACCCATAAAATAACGCATTTTTTTTATTTATAAAAATATATATACCAAAATACACATAAAAAAATTAAATTTGTATTAAAATAAATATATAAAAAACACATACAATAAGGTAAATTTGTATTGAAATAGATATGGAAAATACATATAAAACAATGTAAATTTGTTTTCAAAATATATATACGAATACACATAAAATAACGTAGATTTCTATAAAAATATATATACAAAATACACATAAAATGAAGTAAATACGAATAAAAAAATGTATACAAAATACACATAAAATAATGTAAATTCGTATCAAAATAAATAAAAAAATACCAATAAAAGAATGTGTATTTGTATAAATATAAATATACAAAATACAAATAAAATAACGTAAATTTATATAAAACTATATACAAAAATACACAGAAGTATTTTAATTTGTATGAAAATAGATATACAAAATAAGGTAGATTCGTTTCAAATTCAATAAAAAAAAATTCAGATAAAAGAACGTATATTTGTAGAAAAAATAAATATACAAAATACAAATAAGATAACGAAAATTTGTATTAAAATATATAAAAAAATAAAGAAAAATAATTTCAATTTGTATGAAAATAAATATACAAAATACACATGTATTTTGTATATCTATTTTCACACAAATTTAAATACTTTTGTGTATTTTTGCATATAGTTTTATATAAATTTACGTTATTTTATTTGTATTTTGTATATTTATATTTATACAATACACATTCTTTTATTAGTATTTTCTTTATTTATTTTCATACGAGTTTACATTATTTTATGTGTATTTTGTATACCTTTTTTATACGTATTTACTTCATTTTATGTGTATTTTGTATGTTTATTTTCATAGAAATCTACGTAATTTTATGTGTATTCGTATATATATTTTGAAAATTTTTTTTTTTTTTTTTTTTTTTTTTTTTACGTCGTTGCCTGTTGCGCCTGTAGGCATCTTCCTGGTGGGGCCTGATGGTCGGCCCAAGGCTTCTTCCAGGTGGGGCCTGATGGTCGGCCCAGCCCGTTCTGGCGCAGGCGAGTGTTTATAGTGGCGCCATCTTGCATTGGCTCATGCTGCCCCCCGGAACTCGTTCTTGATTCGCTTGGACGGCTTCCTCTAGAGTCCGGGTTGATGGGTGGTCTTCAGGACAGTATGTGGGTAGTTTTAGGCCACTCGGCGGTGACTGAAAAATCCGCGTGGTAGCGTGGGGATTCGAACCCGTGTCGTCCATCACGCGGTGAATGTGGGCCCAGTACGCTACCAGTTCGGCCACCGCCTACCCTAAAATAGATATACAATTTTTACATGGTTTTATATGTATTTTGCATATCTATTTCAATACAAATTTACCTTATTGTATGTGCATTTTGTATATTTACTTTAATACAAATTCAAATATTTTATGTGTGTCTTGATATATATATTTTTATAAAAAATGCGTTATTTTATGGGTATTTTGCATCTTAATTTTTATTTAAATTTACATTATTTTATTAATATTCTGTGTATTTATTTTGATACGATTTTACATTATTCTATTTGTGTTTTGTATATATTTTTTTATACAAATTTACGTTATTTTAAGTGTATTTGTTTATGTCTTTTCTTTCAAATTTACATTATTTTATGTGTATTTTGTAAATGTATTTCAATACAAATTTACCTAATTTTATGTGTATTTTGTATATTTATTTTCATACAAATTAAAATTATTTTTGTGTATTTTTGTATATAGTTTTATACAAATTTAGGTGATTTTATGTGTATATTGTATATCTATTTTCATACAAATACACATTCTTTTATTAATATTTTGTTTATTTATTTTGACGCGAATTTACATTATTTAATGTGTATTTTATATATATATTTTTATACGTGTTTACATCATATGATGTGTATTTTGTATATATATTTCTATAGAAATCTACGTTGATTTATGAGTATTCGTAAATAGATTTTGAAATAAATTTACACTGTTTTATGCGTATTTTGCATATTTTTTCAATACAAATTTACTTTATTGTATATGCATTTTGTATGTTAATTTTAATACAAATTTAATTATGCTATATGTATTTTTGTATATGTATTTTTAAAAAAATATGCTTTATTTTATGGGTATTTTGCATTTTCATTTTCATACAAATTTATATTATTTTATTTATATTCTGTTTTTTTATTTTTTTGAAACAATTTCACATTATTCTATGTGTATTTTGTATATCTATTTTTATACGTATTTACTTAATTTTATGTGTATTTTGTATATATATTTTTATAGAAATCTACGTTATTTTATATGTATTCGTATATATATTTTGAAACAAATTTACATTGTTTTATATGTATTTTTGCATATCTCTTTCAATACAAGTTTACCTTATTGTATGTGGATTTTGGAAATTTATTTCAATACAAATTTAAATATTTAATGTGTATTTTGTATATATATTTTTATAAAAATGCGCTATTTAATGGGAAATTTGCATCATTATTTTCATACAAATTTACATTATTTTATTAATATTCGGTGTATTTATTTTGATACGAATTCACATTATTCTATTTGTTTTTTGTATATATTTTTTTTATACATATTTACATTATTTAATGTGTATCTTGCATATATATTTCATACAAATTTATTATCTATTATTTATTTTCATACAAATACACATTCTTTTCATGATATTTTGTTTATTTATTTTGACACGAATTTACCTAGATATGTATTTTGTAAATATATTTGTATACGTATTTACATAATTTGATGTGTATTTTGTATATATATTTCTATAGAAATCTACGTTATTTTATGTGTATTCGTATATATATTTTGAAACAAATTTACTTTGTTGTATATGTATTTTTGAATATCTCTTTCAATACATATTTACCTTACTGTATATGCATTTTGTATATTTATTTCAATACAAATTTAAATATTTTATGTGTATTTTTGTATATATATTTTTATAAAAAATGCGCTATTTTATGGGAATTTTGCATCTTTCTTTTCATACAAATTTACATTATTTTATTGATATTCTGTGTATTTATATTGAAAGGATTTTACATTATTCTATTTCTTTTTTGTATATATTTTTTTATACACATTTACATTATTTAATGTGTATCTTGCATATATATTTTATACAAATTTACGATATTTTAAGTGTATTTGTTTATATATTTTCATTCAAATTTACATTATTTTATGTGTATTTTGTATATGTATTTCAATACAAATTTACCTAATTTTACGAGTATTTTGTATATTTCTTTTCATACAAATTTTAAATATTTTTGTGTATTTTTGTATATAGTTTTATACAAATTTAGGTTATTTTATGTACGCATTTACATTATTTAATGTGTGTTTTGTATATATATTTTTCTGCAAATTTACTTTATTTTATGTGCATTTTTGTACATATATTTTTTTTGAAATTTGCGTTATTTTATGTGTATTTGTATATGTTTTCTCATACAAATTTACATTATTTTATTTCTATTAAGTTTATTTATTTTGATACGAATGAAAATAGATATACAAAATATACATAAAATAAACTAAATTTGTATTGAAATATATATACAAAATACATAAAATAATGTAAATTTGTATCAAAATATTTGAGCAGATGCGCATATAATAACGTAAATTTGTTTTTAAAATATACAAAATACACATTAAATAATGTAAATATGTATAAAAAAATATATACAAAACACAAATAGAATAATGTAAAAGCGTATCAAAATAAATACACAGAATATTAATAAAACAATGTAAATTTGTATGAAAATAAAGATGCAAAATACCCATTAAATAACGCATTTTTTATAAAAATATATATACCAAAATACACATGAAAAAATTAGTTTGTATTAAAATAAATATACAAAATACACATACAAAAAGGTAAATCTGTATTGAAATAGATATGCAAAATACATATAAAACAATGTAAAGTTGTTTCAAAATATATATACGAATACACATAAAATAACGTAGATTTGTATAAAAATATATATACAAAATACACATAAAAAAAAGTAAATACGTATAAGAAAATGTATACAAAATACACATAAAATAACGTAAATTCGTATCAAAATAAATAATCAAAATAACAATAAAAGAATGTGTATTTGTATAAATATAAATATACAAAATACACTTAAAATAACGTAAATTTGTATAAAACTATATACAAAAATACACAGAAGTAATTAAATTCGTATGAAAATAGATATACAAAATACAGATAAAATAAGCTAAATTTGAATTGAAATGTATATACAAAATACATAAAATAATGTAAATTTGTATCAAAATATTTATAAAAATACATATAATAACGTAAATTTGTTTAAAAATATATAAACAAAATACAGATTAGGTAATGTAAATACGTATAAAAAAATATGTACAAAATACACATATAATCATGTAATTCATATCAAACTAAATAAACAAAATATCAATAAAATAATGTAAATTTGTATGAGAAAACATATACAAATACATATAAAATAACGCTAATTTCTATAAAAATATGTCCAAAAATGAACGTAAAATAAAGTAACTTTGTAGTAAATTATATATACAAATCACACTTTAAATAATGTAAATGCGTACATAAAATAACCTAAATTTGTATAAAACTATATACAAAAATACACAAAAATAATTTAAATTTGTATGAAAAGAAATATACAAAATACACATAAAATTAGGTTAATTTGTATTGAAATACATATACAAAATACACTTAAAATAATGTAAATTTGAAAGAAAATATATAAACAAATATACATATAATAACGTAAATTTGTATGAAATATATATTCAAAATACACATTAAATAATGTAAATATGTATAAAAAATATACTCAAAACACAAATAGAATAATGTAAAATCGTATCAAAATATATACACAGAATATTAATAAAATAATGTAAATTTGTATGAAAATTAAGATGCAAAATACCTATAAAATAACGCTTTTTTTTATAAAATTATTGATACCAAAATACACATAAAATATTTGAATTTGTATTAAAATAAATATACAAAATGCACATACAATAAGGTAAATATGATTGAAATAAATATGCAAAATACATATAAAATAATGTAAATTTGTTTAAAAATATATATACGAATACACATAAAATAACGTAGATTTCTATAAAAATACATATACAAAATACACATAATATTAAGTAAATACGAATAAAAAAATGTATACAAAATACACATAAAATAATGTAAATTCGTATAAATGTAAATAAACAATATACCAATAAAAGAATGTGTATTTGTATAAATATAAATATACAAAATGCACATAAAATAACGTAAATTTATATAAAACTATATACATAAAATAACGCAAATTTCTAAAAAATATATGTACAAAAATGAACATAAAAAAAATTTGCATAAAAATATGTATACAAAACACACTTTAAATAATGTAAATAAGTATAAAAATATGTATACAAAATACCTATGAAATAATCTAAATTCGTATCGAATTAAATTAAGAAAATACCAATAAAATAATGTAATTTTGGATGAAAATATATATACAAAATACACGTAAAATAACCTAAATACAAATACAAATATACACATAAAATAATTTAAAATTGAATGAAATAAATATACAAAATAAACATAAAATAAGGTAACCTAAAGATAACCTAAGATAACCTAAATACAAATACAAAAATACCCATTAAATAATTTAAAATTGAATGAAATAAATATACAAAATAAACATAAAATAAGGTCAATTTGTAATAAAATATATGTAAGAATACACATGAAATAATATTAATTTGTTTGTAAATACATATGCAAATACACATAAAAAAACATGAATTTGTATAAAATTTGTTTCAAAATATATACGAATACACACAATAAAATAACGTAAATTTTTATGAAAATGCATTTATAAAATACACATAAAATAATTTAAATACGTAGAAAAATATATATACAAAATACACATAAAATAATGTAAATTCGTAAAAAATTAAATACACAAAATTCCAATGAAAGAATGTATATTTGTAGGAAAATATATATACAAAAAACAAATAAAATAACTAAAATTTTTATAAAAATATATACAAAAATACACATAAATAATTTAAATTTGTTTGAAAATAGATATGCAAAATACACATAAAGTTAGGCAAATTTGTATTGAAATACATACACAAAACTCACAAAAAATAATGTAAATTTGTTTGAAAATATATAAACAAATACATATAAAATCACGTAAATTTGGATAAAGTATATATACAAAATATACATTAAATATTTTAAATATGTATAAAAATGTATTATATTATATATATTTTTTTTATATATTTGCGTTATTTATGTGTATTTTGTATATGTTTTCTCATAGAAATTTACATTATTTTATTGGTATTTTGTCTATTTATTTTGATATGAAATACATGATTATTTGTGTATTTTGAACATTTTTTTTATAAGTATTTACATTATTTAATGTGTATTTTGTTTATATATTTTTATACAAATTTACGTTATTATATGTGTATTTGTATTGGTATTTTGATACAAATTTACATTATTTTATGTATTTTGAATATATATTTGAATTCAAATTTATCTTATTTTATGTGTATTTTGTATATCTATTTATTTTAATACAAAATCAAATATTTTTTGTTTCTTCGTATATATATTTTTATAAAAAATGCGTTATTTTATGGGTATTTTGCATCTTAATTTTCAAACAAATTTACATTATTTTATTAATATTTTCTGTATTTATTTTGATACGATTTTACATTATTTTATTTGTGTTTTGTATATATTTTTTTATACATATTTACATTATTTAATGTGTTTTTTGTATATATATTTGATACAAATTTATGTTATTTTAAGTCTATATGTTTATATATTTTCTTTCAAATTTACATTATTTTATGTGTATTTTGTATATGTATTTCAATACAAATTTACGTAATTTTGTATTTTTTTTTGTATATTTATTTTCATACAAATTTAAATTATTTTTGTGTATTTTTGTTTATAGTTTTATACAAATTTAGGTTATTTTATGTGTATTTTGTATATCTATTTTCATACAAATACACATTCTTTTCATGATATTTTGTTTATTTATTTTGACATTAATAATTAACATTATTTAATGTATTTTGTATATATATTTTTACATTATTTACATATATTTTTGTATATATATATATTTCTATAGAAATCTGCGTTATTTTATGTGTATTCGTATATATATTTTGAAATAAATTTACATTGTTTTATGTGTATTTTGCATATTTTTTCAATACAAATTTACCTTATTGTATGTGCATTTTGTATATTAATTTTAATACAAATTTGATTAATCTATGTGTATTTTTGTATATGTATTTTTATAAAAATATGCTTTATTCTATGGGTATTTTGCTTCTTTATTTTCATACATATTTACATTATTTTATTGATATTCTGTGTATTTATTTTGATATGATTTTACATTATTCTATGTGCATTTTGTATATATATTTTATATAAAATGTATTTGTTTTCATTTCATACAAATCTACATTATTTTATGTGTTTTTTGTACATGTATTTAAATACAAATTTAACTAGTTATATGTGTATTTTCTATATCTATTTTGTATGTATATTTTCATAGAAATTTACTCTATTTTATGAGTGTTCGTATATATATTTTGATACAAATTTACATTATTAATGTGTATTTTGCATATCTATTTCAATACAGATTTACTTTATTGTACGTGCATTTTGTAGATTTATTTTAATACAAATTTAATTATTTTATATGTATTTTTGTATATATATTTTTATGCAAATATGCGTTATTATATGGATATTTTGCATCTTTATTTTCATACAAATTTTCATTATTTTATTGATAATCTCTTTATTTATTTTGATACGATTTAACATTATTTTATGTGTTTTTTGTATATATATTTTTTTTATACATATTTACATTATTTAATGTTCATTTTGTATATATATTTTATCCAAATTTACATTATTTTATGTGTATTTGTTTATATATTTTCATACATATTTACATTATTTTATGTTTTTTTTGTATATATATTTTTTTTACGTATTTAAATTATTTTATGTGTATTTTGTATATACATTTTCATAAAAAAATTACGTTATTTTATTGTGTGTATAAGTATATATTTTGATACAAATTTTGTACAAATTCATGTTATTTAATGTGTATTTGTATATATATTTTCATACAAATTTATATTATTTTATGTGTATTTTTTCATATATTTCATTACAAATTTACCTTATTTTATGTTTATTTTGTATATTTATTTCATTCAATTTTTAAATATTTTATGTGTATATTTGTATTTGTATTTTGGTTATTTTATGTGTATTTTGTATATATATTTTCATCCAAAATTACATTATTTTACTGGTTTTTCTGAATTTAATTCGATACGAATTTAGATTATTTCATAGGTATTTTGTATACATATTTTTATACTCATGTACTTTATCTAATGTGTGTTTTGTATATATATTTTTATGCAAATTTATTTAATGTTCATTTTTGTACATATATTTTTATAGAAATTTGCGTTATTTTATGTATATAGTTTTATATAAATTTACGTTATTTTATGTGCATTTTGTATATTTATATTTATACAAATACACATTCTTTTATTGGTATATTGTTTATTTACATTTATACGAATTTACATTATTTTATGTGTATTTTTTATACATTTTTTCATACGTATTTACTTAATTTTATGTGTATTTTGTATATTTATTTTTTTAGAAATCTACGTTATTTTATGTGTATTCGTATATATATTTTGAAACAAATTTACATTATTTTATATGTATTTTGCATATCTATTTCAATACAAATTTACCTTATTGTATGTGCATTTTGTATATTCATTTTAATACAAGTTCAAATATTTTATGTTTATTTTGGTATCAATAATTTTATAAAAAATGCGTTATTTTATAGGTATTTTGCATCTTAATTTTCATTTTATATGTACTTTGTATATATATTTTTATACGCTTTTACATTATTTAATATTTATTTTGAATATATATTTTTATACAAATTAATGGTATTTTATGTGTATTTGTATATATATTTTCAAATAAATTTACATTATTTTATGTATTTTGTACATATATTTTATTACATATCTACCTTATTTTATGTTTATTTTGTATGTGTACATATACAAAATAAACATAAAATAAGGTAGATTTGTAATAAAATATATGTACAAAATACACATAAAATAATGTAAATTTATATGAAAATATATATACAAATACACATAATTTCATTCAAATTTACATTATTTTAAGTGTATTTTGTATATGTATTTAAATACAAATTTACTCAATTTTATGTGTATTTTGTATATTTATTTTCATACAAATTTAAATTATTTTTTGTGTTTTTTTGTATAAACATATAGAGTAAATTTCTATGAAAATATATATTCAAAATACATATAAAATTATTTAAATAAATATAAAAATATATATATCAAATACACCTAAAAAATGAAAATTCGTATCAAAATAAATAAATAAAACTCCGATAAAAGAACGTATATTTGTAGGAAAATAAATATACAAAATACACATAACATTACGAAAATTTGAATAAAAATATATACTAAAAAACAAAAAAATTAATTTCAATTTGTATAAAAATAGATATACAAAATACACATATAATTAGTTAAATTTGTATTTAAATACATGTACAAAATACACATAAAATAATGTAAATTTGTATAAAATGAAAACAAATTCATATAAAATAACGTAGATTTGTATAAAATAGATATACAAAATATACATAGAATAATGTAAAATCGTATCAAAATAAATACACAGAATATCAATAAAATAATGTAATTTTGTATGAAAATAAAGATGCAAAATACCCATAAAATAAAGCATATTGTTTTAAAAATACATGTACAAAAATACACATAGAATAATTAAATTTGTATTAAAATTAATATACAAAATGCACTACAATAAGGTAAATTTGTATTGAAAAAATATACAAAATGCACATAAAAGTGTAAATTTGTTTAAAAATCTATATACGAATACACATAAAATAACGTAGATTTCTATAGAAATATATATACAAAATACACATGAAATGATGTAAATACGTATAAAAATATATATATACAAAATACACATTAAATAATTTAAATTCTCGTCAAAATAAATAAACAAAATATCAATAAAAGAATGTGTATTTGTATGAAAATAGATATACAAAATACTCATAAAATAGCCTAAATTTGTATAAAACTATATACAAAAATACACAAAAATAATTTGAATTTGTAGGAAAATAAATATACAAAATACACATAAAATTAGGTAAATTTGTATTGAAATACATATACAAAATACACATAAAATAATGGAAATTTGAATGAAAATATATAAACATATACACTTAAAATAACGTAGATTTGTATCAAATATATATACAAAATACACATTAAATAATGTAAATATGTATAAAAAAATATATACAAAACACAAATAGAATAATGTAAAATCGTATAAAAAATAAATACACAGAATATTAATAAAATAATGTAAATTTGTATGAGAATAAAGATGCAAAATAGCCATAAAATAACGCATTTTTTATAAAAATATATATACCAAAATACACATAAAATATTAAAATTTGTATTAAAATAAATATAAAAAATGCACATACTATAAGGTAAATTTGTATTGAAATAGATATGCAAAATACATATAAAACAATGTAAATTTGTTTCAAAATATATATACGAATACACATAAAATAACGTAGATTTCTATAAAAATATATACAAAATACACATAAAATGAAGTAAATACGTATAAAAAAATGAATACAAAATATACATAAAAATCGTATCAAAATAAATAAACAAAATACCAGAAAAGAATGTGTATTTGTATAAATATAAACATACAAAATACACATAAAATATCGTAAATTTGTATAAAATTATATACAAAAATACACAGAAGTAATTAAATTTGTATGAAAATATATATACAAAATACAGCTAAAATAAGCTAAATTTGAATTGAAATGTACATACAAAATACATAAAATAATGTAAATCTGTATCAAAATATTTATACAAATACATATAATAACGTAGATTTGTTTAAAAATATATAAACAAAATAAACATTAAGTAATGTAAATACGTATAAAAAATATGTACAAAATACACATATAATCATGTAATTCGTATCAAAATAAATAAACAAAATAGCAATAAAATAATGTAAATTTGTAAGAGAAAACATATACAAATAACGCAAATTTCTATAAAAATATATGTACAAAAATGCACATAAAATAAAGTAAATTTGCATAAAAATATATATACAAAACACACACTAAATAATGTAAATGCGTACATAAAATAACCTAAATTTATATAAAACTATATAGAAAAATACACAAAAATAATTTAAATTTGTTTGAAAAGAAATATACAAAATACACATAAAATTAGGTAAATTTGTATTGAAATACATATACAAAATACACATCAAATAATATAAATTTGAATGAAAATATATAAACAAATACACTTAAAATAACGTAAATTTGTATAAAATATATATGCAAGATACACATTAAATAATGTAAATGTGTAAAAAAAAATATATACAAAAAACAAATAGAGTAATGTAAAATCGTATCAAAATAAACACACAGAATATCAATAAAATAATGTAAATTTGTATGAAAATAAAGATGCAAAATTCCCCAAAATTACCGCATTTTTTATAAAAATATATATACCAAAATACACATAAAATATTTAAATTTGTATTGAAATAAATATACAAAATGCATATACAGTAAGGTAAATTTGTATTAAAATAGATATTCAAAAATACATATAAAAGAATGTAAATTTGTTTCAAAACATATATACGAATACACATAAAATAAAGTAGATTTCTATAGAAATATATATACAAAATACATATGAAATTATGTAAATACGTATAAAAATATATATACAAAATACATATCAAATAATGTAAATTCGTGTCAAAATAAATAAACAAAATATCATGAGAAGAATGTGTATTTGTATGAAAATAGATAATAGATAATAAATTTGTATAAATATATATGCAAGATACACATTAAATAATGTAAATATGTATAAAAAGTATATACAAAAAACAAATAGAATAATGTAAAATCGTATCAAAATAAATACACCGAATATTATTAAAATAATGTAAATTTGTATGAAAATAAAGATGCAAAATTCCCATAAAATAGCGCATTTCTTATAAAAATATATATACCAAAATACACATAAAATATTTAAATTAGTATTGAAATAAATATACAAAATGCACATACAATAAGGTAAATTTGTATTGAAAGAGATATGCAAAAATACATATAAAACAATGTAAATTTGTTTCAAAATATATATACGAATACAAATAAAAAAACGTGGATTTCTATAAAAATATATATACAAAATACACATAAAATTAAGTAAATACGTATAAAAAAATGTATACAAAATACACATAAAATAATATATATTCGATTTAAAATAAATAAACAAAATACCAATAAAAGAATGTGTATTTGGATAAATATAAATATACAAAATACATATACAAAATAAACATAAAATAAGGTAGATTTGTAATAAAATATATGTACAATATACACATAAAATAATGTAAATTTATATGAAAATATATATACAAATACACATAAAATACCATGAGTTTGTATAAAAATATATATTCAAAATAAATATTAAATAATGTAAAAGCGTATAAAAATATATATACAAAGTACATATAAAATAATGTAAATTCGTATCAATATAAATCAACAAAACACCAATAAAATAATATATATTTTGCATCTTTATTTTCATACAAAATTACTTTATTTTATTGATATTCTGTGTATTTATTTTGATACGATTTTACATTATTCTATGTATATTTTGTATATATATTTCATACAAATGAACGTTATTTTATGTGAATTTGTTTTCATTTCATACAAATTTATATTATTTCATGTGTATTTTGTACATGTATTTAAATGCAAATTTAACTAATTATATGTGTATTATGTATATCTCTTTTCATACAAATCGAAATTAATTTTGTGTATTTTAGTATATATTTTTATTCAAATTTTCGTTATTTTATGTGTGTTTTGTATATTTATTTTCCTACAAATATACATTCTTTTATCGGAATTTTGTTTATTTATTTTGATATATATATTTTTATACTTATTTACATAATTTTATATGTATTTTGAATATATATTTTCATAGAAATTTATTCTATTTTATGTGTATTCGTATATATATTTTGATACAAATTTACATTATTTATGTGTATTTCGCATATCTATTTCAATACAAATTTTCTTTATTGTATGTGCCTTTTGTATATTTATTTTGATACAAATTTAGTTATTTTATGTGTATTTTTGTATATATATATTTAAGCAAATATGCGTTATTATATGGGAATTTTGCATCTTTATTTTCATACAAATTTACATTATTTTATTGATAGTCTGTTTATTTATTTTGATACGATTTTACGTTATTCTGTGTATTTTGTATATATATTTTTAGACATATTTACATTATTTAATGTATATTTTGTACATATATTTTATGGAAATTTACGTAATCTTATGTGTATTTGTTTATATATTTTCATACAAATTTACATTATTTTATATGTATTTTGTATATGTATTTCAATAAAAATTTGCCTAATTTCATGTGTATTTTGCATATCTATTTTCAAACAAATTTAAATTATTTTCTGTGTATTTTTGTATATATTTTCATAAAAAAATTTGTTATTTTATTTGTATTTTGAATATATATTTTCCTACAAATATACATTCTTTTAAAGGAAATTTTGTTTATTTATTTTGATACGAATTTACATTATTTTATGTGTATTTTGTATATATATTTTTCTATGTATTTACATTATTTTATGTGTATTTTGTATATATATTTTCATAAAAATTTACGTAATTTTATTGTGTGTATTCGTATATATTTTGATAAAAAATTTCGTTATTTTATGTGTTTTTTGCATATCTATTTCAATAAAAATCTACTTTATTGTATGTGTATTTGATGTGTATTTTTATATATATATTTTTTTTAAATATGCGTTATTTTATGGGTATTTTGCATCTTTAATTTTATAAATTTTTACATTACGTACATATCTTTTATACGTATTTACATTATCTAATGTGTATTTTGTTTATATATTTTTATACAAATTTACGTTATTATATGTGTATTTGAATATATATTTTGATACAAATTTACATTATTTTATGTATTTTCTATATTTATTTTAATTCAAATTTAGCTTATTTTATGTCTTTTGTATATCTATTTTCATACAAATTCAATTATTTATTTTTATTTTTGTATATAGTTTTATACAATTTTACGTTATTTTATGTGTATTTTGTATATTTATATTTATGCAAGTAAACATTCTTTTATTGGCATTTAGTTTATTTATTTTGATACGAATTTACATTATTTTATGTGTATTTTGTATACATTTTCTTATACGTATTTACTTCATTTTATGTGTATTTTGAATATATATTTTTTATAGAAATCTACGTTATTTTATGTGTACTCGTATATATATTTTGAAACAAATTTACATTGTTTTATGTGTATTTTGCATATCTATTTCAATACAAATTTACCTTATTGTATATGCATTTTGTATATTTATTGTAATACAAATTTAAATATTTTATGTGTATTTTGGTATATATATTTTCATAAAAAATGCGTTGTTTTATGGGTATTTTGCATCTCTATTTTCATACAAATTTACATTATTTTATTAATACTCTGTGTATTTATTTTGATACTATTTTACATTATTCTATTTTTGTTTTGTATATATTTTTTTATACATATTTACATTATTTAATGTGTATTTTCTATATATATTTTATACAAATTTACGTTATTTTAAGTGTATTTGTTTATATATTTTCATTCAAATTTTCATTATTTTATGTGTATTTTGTATATGTATTTCAATAGAAATTTAACTAGTTTTATGTGTATTTTGTATATTTATTTTTATACAAATTTAAATTATTTTTGTGTATTTTTTTATAGAGTTTTATACAAATTTACAATATTTTATGTGTATTTTGTATATCTATTTTCATACAAATACACATTCTTTTATTGATATTTTGTTTATTTATTTTGATGCGAATTTACATTATTTAATGTGTATTGTGTATATATATTTTTATACGTATTTACGTCATTTCATGTGTATTTTGTATGTATATTTCTATAGAAATATACGTTATTTTAGGTGTATTCGTATATATATTTTGAAACAAATATACATTGTTTTCTGTGCATTTTGTATATTTTTTCAAAACAAATTTACCTAATTGTACGTGCATTTTGTATATGTATTTTAATAAAAATATGGTTTATTTTTTGGGTATTTTGCATCTTTATTTTCATACAAAATTACATTATTTTATTGATATTCTGTGTATTTATTTTGATACGATTTTACATTATTCTTTGTATATTTTGTATATCTATTTTTTACAAATGTACGTTATTTTATGTAAATTTGTTTTCATTTCACACAAATTTACATTATTTTATGTGTATTTTGTACATGTATTTAAATACAAATTTAACTAATTATATGTGTATTTTGTAATTCTATTTTCATACAAATTGAAATTTATTTTTTTGTTTTTTTGTATATATTTTTATTCAAATTTTCGTAATTTTATGTGTATTTTGTATATTTATTTTCCTACAAATATACGTTCTTTTATCGGAATTTTGTTTATTTATTTTGATACGAATTTTCATTTTTTAGGTGTATTTGATATATATATTTTTATACTTATTTACATAATTTTATATGTATTTTGAATATATATTTTCATAGAAATTTACTCTATATGTATATACAAAAAAACACAAAAATAATTTAAATTTGTATGAAAATAAATATACAAAATACACATAAAATTAGGTAAATTTGTATTGAAATACATATACAAAATACACTTAAAATAATGTAAATTTGAATGAAATTATATAAACAAATACACTTAAAATAACGTTAATTTGTATAAAATATATATAAAAATACACATTAAATAATGAAAATATGTATAAAAAATATATACAAAACACAAATAGTATAATATAAAATCGTATCAAAATATATACACAGAATATTAATAAAATAATGTACATTTGTATGAAAACTAAGATGCAAAATACCTATAAAATAACGCATTTTTTATAAAATTATATATACCAAAATACACATAAAATATTTGAATTTGCATTAAAATAAATATACAAAATGAGCATACAATAAGGTAAATTTGTATTGAAATAGATATGCAAAAAAAATATAAAACAATGTAAATTTGTTTCAAAATATATATACGAATACACATAAATATATATATATAACGATATATATATATATATATACATATATATATATATATATATATATATATATATATATATATATATATATATATATATATATATATATATACAAAATACAAATAAAATTAAGTAAATACGAATCAAAAATGTATACAAAATACACATAAAATAATGTAAATTCGTATAAATGTAAATAAACAAAATACCAATAAGAGAATGTGTATTTGTATAAATATAAATATACAAAATGCACATAAAATAACGTAAATTTGTATAAAACTATATACAAAAATACACAGAAGTAATTAAATTTGTATGAAAATAGATATACAAAATACACACAAAATAAGCTAAATTTGAATTGAAATATATATACAAAATACATAAAATAAAGTAAATTCGTTTCAAAATATTTTTAACAAATACACATATAATAACGTAAATTTGTAAAAAAAACATATAAACAAAATACACATTAAGTAATGTAAATACGTATAAAAAAATATTTACAAAATACACCAATAATCAAGTCATTCGTTAAAAAATAAATAAACAAAAAACTAATTAAATAATATAAATTTGTATGAGAAAACATATACAAAATACACATAAAATAACGTTTTAAGTTTCTATAAAAATATATGTCCAAAAATAAACATAAAATTAGTTTGCATAAAAAAATATATACAAAACACACATTAGATAATGTAAATGAGTATAAAAATATGTATACAAAATACCAATGAAATAATCTAAATCCGTATCGAGTTAAATTAAGAAAATAACAATAAAATAATGTAATTTTGGATGAAAATATATATAGAAAACACACATAAAACAACCTAAATACAAATACATATATACACAGTAAATAATTTAAAATTGAATGAAATAAATATACAAAATAAACATAAAATAAGGTAAATTTGTAATAAAATATATGTAAGAATACACATAAAATAATATAAATTTGTGTGAAAATATATATACAAATACACATTAAATAACATGAATTTGTATAAAATTTGTTTCAAAACATATACGAATACACACAATAAAATAACGTAAATTTTTATGAAAATGTATATATAAAATACACATAAAATAGTTTAAATACGTAGAAAAATATATCTACAAAATACACATAAAATAATGTAAATTCGTAAAAAATTAAATACACAAAATTCCAATAGTTTAAATACGTAGAAAAATATATATACAAAATACACATAAAATAAAGTAAGTTCGTAAAAAATTAAATACACAAAATTCCAATAGGAAAATATATATACAAAAAACAAATAAAATATCTAAAATTTGTATAAAAATATATACAAAAATACACAAAAATAATTTAAATTTGTTTGAAAATAGATATGCAAAATACACATAAAGTTAGGCAAATTTGTATTTAAATATATATACAAAACTCACATAAAATAATGTAAACTTGTATGAATATATATAAACAAATACATATAAAATCACGTAAATTTGGATAAAATATATATATACAAACTATACATTAAATATTTTAAATATGTATAAAAATATATTATATTATATATATTTTTATTGATATTTGCGTTATTTATGTGTATTCTCATAGAAATCTACATTATTTTATTAGTATTTTGTCTATTTATTTTGATACGAATTACATGATTATTTGTGTATTTTTTACATTTTACATCATACGTATTTACATTATTTAATGTGTTTTTTGTTTATATGTTTTTATATAAATTTACGTTATTATATGTCTATTTGTATAGGTATTTTGATACAAATTTACATTATTTTATGTATTTTGTATATATATTTCAATTAAAATTTAGCCTATTTTATGTGTATTTTGTATATCTATTTATATTAATACAAAATCAAATATTTATGTTTTTTCGTATAAATATTTTTATAAAAAATGCGTTATTTTATGGGTATTTTGCATCTTAATTTTCATACAAATTTACATTATTTTATTAATATTTTCTGTATTTATTTTGATACGATTTTACATTATTTTATTTGTGTTTTGTATATATTTTTTTATACATATTTACATTATTTAATGTTTTTTTTGTATATATATTTGATACAAATTTACGTTATTTTAAGTCTATATGTTTATATATTTTCATTCAAATTGACATTATTTTATGTGTATTTTGTATATGTATTTCAATACAAGTTTACCTATTTTTATATATTTTTTGTATATTTATTTTCATACAAGTTTAAATTATTTTTGTGTATTTTTGTATATAGTTTTATACAAATTTAGGTTATTTTATGTGTATTTTGTATATCTATTTTCATACAAATACACATTCTTTTCATGATATTTTGTTTATTTATTTTGACACGAATTAACATTATTTAAGGTGTATACAGTATATATATATTTTTATACGTATTTACATTATTTCAAGTGTATTTTGTATATATATTTCTATAGAAATCTGCGTTATTTTATGTGTATTCATATATATATTTTGAAACAAATTTACATTGTTTTATGTGTATTTTGCATATTTTTTCAATACAAATTTACCTTATTGTAAGTGCATTTTGTATATTAATTTTAATACAAATTTGATTAATCTATGTGTATTTTTGTATATGTATTTTTATAAAAATATGCTTAATTTAATGGGTATTTTGCATCTTTATTTTCATAAAAATTTACATTATTTTATTGATATTCTGTGTATTTATTTTAATATGATTTTACATTATTCTATGTGTATTTTGTATATATATTTTATATAAAATGTATTTGTTTTCATTTCATACAAATCTACATTATATAGTGTATTTTTTGTACATGTATTCACATAAAATATTTAAATTTGTATTGAAATAAATATACAAAATGCACATACAATAAGGTAAACTTCTATTGAAAGAGATATGCAAAAATATATATATAAAACAATGTAAATTTGTTTCAAAATATATATTCGAATACACATAAAATAACGTAGATTTCTATAAAAATATATATACAAAATAAATAAATAAACAAAATACCAATAAAAGAATGTGTATTTGTATAAATATAAATGTACAAAATACACATACAGAATAAACATTAAATAAGTTAAATTTGTAATGAAATATATGTACAAAATACACATAAAATAATGTAGATTTATATGAAAATATATATACAAATACACATAAAATACCATGAATTTGTATAAAATTATATATTCAAAATAAATATTAAATAATGTAAATGCGTATAAAAATATATATACAAAGTATATATAAAATAATGTAAATTCGTATCAATATAAATCAACAAAATACCAATAAAATAATATATATTTGAATGAAAATAGATTTACAAAATACACATAACATAACTAAAATTTGTATTGAAATATATACAAAAATACATAAAAATAATTTGAGTTTGTATGAAAATAGATATTCAAAATACATATAAAACTAGGTAAATTTCTTTTGAAATATATATACAAAATACCCATAAAATATTGTAAATTTGTGTCAAAATATATAAACAAATACACATAAAATAACTTAAAATAACGTAAATATGTATCAAATATATATACAAAAAACACATTAAATAATGAAAATATGTATAAAAAAATATATACAAAACATAAATAAAATAATGTAAAATCGTATCAAAATAAATACAGAAAATATTAATAAAATAATGTAAATTTGTATGAAAATTAAGATGCAAAATACCCATAAGATAACGCATTTTTTATAAAAATATATATACGAAAAAACATAAAATATTTGATATTGTATTAAAATAAATAGATATACATTCTTTTATTGGTATTTTGTTTGTTTATTTTGTTTCGAATTTACATTATTTTATGTGTATTTTGTTCACATTTTTTTATACGTATTTACTTAATTTTATGTGTATTTTGTATATATATTTTTATAGAAATCTACGTTATTTTATGTGTATTCGTATATATATTTTGAAACAAATTTACATTGTTTTATATGTATTTTTGCATATCTCTTTCAATAGAAGTTTACCTTATTGTATGTGCATTTTGTATATTTATTTCAATACAAATTTAAATATTTTATGTGTATTTTGGTATATATATTTTTATAAGAAATGCGCTATTTGATGGGAATTTTGCATCTTTATTTTCATACAAATTTATATTATTTTATTAATATTCGGTGTATTTATTTTGATACGATTTTACATTATTCTACTTGTTTTTTTTTATATATTTTTTTTATACATATTTACATTATTTAAATGTATCTTGCATATATATTACATACAAATTTATTATCTATTATTTATTTTCATACAAATACACATTCTTTTCATGATATTTTGTTTATTTATTTTGTCACGAATTTACATTAATTAATATGTATTATATATATATATTTTTATACGTATTTACATAATTTCATGTGTATTTTGTATATATATTTCTATAGAAATCTACGTTATATGGAAGATACACATTAAATAATGTAAATGTGTATAAAAAAATATATACAAAAAAGAAATAGAATAATGTAAAATCCTATCAATATAAATACACAGAATATCAATAAAATAATGTAAATTTGTATGAAAAGAAAGATGCAAAATTCCCATAAAATAGCGCATTTTCTATAAAAATATATTTACCAAAATACACATAAAATATCTAAATTTGTATTGAAATAAATATACAAAATGCATATACAGTAAGGTAAATATGTATTGAAAGAGATATTCAAAAATACATATAAAACAAAGTAAATTTGTTTCAAAATATATATACGAATACACATAAAATAACGTAGATTTCTATAGAAATATATATACAAAATACACATGAAATTATGTAAATACGTATAAAAATATATATACAAAATACATATCTAGGTAAATTCGTGTCAAAATAAATAAGCAAAATATCATGAAAAGAATGTGTATTTGTATGAAAATAAATAATAGATAATAAATTTGTATGAAATATATATGCAAGATACACATTAAATAATGTAAATATGTATAAAAAAAATATATACAAAAAACAAATAGAATAATGTGAAATCGTATCAAAATAAATACACCGAATATTAATAAAATAATGTAAATTTGTATGAAAATAAAGATGCAAAATTCCCATCAAATAGCGCATTTCTTATAAAAATATATATACCAAAATACACATAAAATATTTAAATTTGTATTGAAGTAAATATACAAAATGCACATACAATAAGGTAAACTTGTATTAAAAGAGATATGCAAAAATCCATATAAAACAACGTAAATTTGTCTCAAAATATATATACGAATACACATAAAATAACGTAGATTTCTATAAAAATATATATACAAAATTCACATAAATTAAGTAAATACGTATAAAAATAGATATACAAAATACACATAGAATAATGTAAAATTGTTTAAGAAAAAAATAAACAGAATATAAATAAAATAATGTAAATTTGTATGAAAATAAAAATGCAAAATACCCATAAAATAAAGCATATTTTTATAAAAATACATATACAAAAATACACATAGCATAATTAAATTTGTATTAAAATTAATATACAAAATGCATATACAATAAGGTAAATTTATTGAAAAAATATGCAAAATACACATAAAACAGTGTAAATTTATTTTAAAATCTATATACGAATACTCATAAATCAACGTAGATTTCTATAGAAATATATATACAAAATACACATCAAATGATGTAAACACGTATAAAAATATATATATAAAATACACATTAAATAATGTAAACTCGCGTCAAAATAAATAAACAAAATATCTATAAAAGAATGTGTATTTGTATGAAAATAGATATACAATATACACATAAAATCACCTAAATTTGTATAAAACTATATTCAAAAATACACAAAAATAATTTTAATTTGTATGAAAATAAATATACAAAATACACATAAAATTAGGTAAATTTGTATTGAAATACATTTACAAAATACACATAAAATAATGTAAATTTGAATGAAAATATATAAGCAAATACACTTAAAATAACGTAAATTTGTATAAAATATATATAAAAAATACACATTAAATAATGTAAATATGTATAAAAAAAATATATACAAAACACAAATAGAATAATATAAAATCGTATCAAAATAAATACACAGAATATTAATAAAATAATATAAATTTGTATGAAAATTAAGATGCAAAATACTCATAAAATAACGCTTTTTTTTTTAAATATTTATGCCAAGACACACATAAAATATTTGAATTTGTATTAAAATAAATATACAAAATGCACATACAATAAGGTAAATTTGTATTGAAATAGATATGCAAAATACATATAAAACCATGTAAATTTTTTTCAAAATATATATACGAATACACATAAAATAACGTAGATTTCTATGAAAATAAATATACAAAATACACATAAATGAAGTAAATACGTATAAAAAAAGATATACAAAATACACATCAAATAATGTAAACTCGTATTAAATTAAATAAACAAAATACTAATAAAAGAATGTGTATTGTATAAATATAAATATACAAAATACAAATAAAATAACGTAAATTTATATAAAACTATATGCAAAAATACACAAAAGTAAGTAAATTTGTGTGAAAATAGATATACAAAATACATGTGTATTTTGTATATTTATTTTCATTCTATTTTGAAATTATTTTTGTTTATTTTTTTAAATATTTTCAAACAAATTTTCATTATTTTATGTGTATTTTGTATATTTATTTTTTCTACAAATATACTTTCTTTTATCTGAATTTTGTTTATTGAATTTGAAACGAATTTAACTTATTTTGTATATCTATTTTCATACAAATTAAAATACTTCTGTGTATTTTTGTATATAGTTTTATATAAATTTACGTTATTTTTTGTGTATTTTGTATATTTATATTTATACAAATACACATTCTTTTATTGGTATTTTGCATATTTATTTTGATACGAATTTACATTATTATATGTGTATTTTGTATACATTTTTTTATACGTATTTACTTCATTTTATGTGTATTTTGTATATATATTTTTTAGAAATCTATGTTATTTTATGTGTATTCGTATATATATTTTGATACAAATTTACATTGTTTTATATGTATTTTGCATATCTATTTCAATACAAATTTACCTTATTGTAAATAATGTAAATTCGCGTCAAAATAAATAAACAAAATATCAATAAAAGAATGTGTATTTGTATGAAAATAGATATACAAAATACACAAAATAACCTAAATTTGTATCAAACTATATACAAAAATACACAAAAAATATTTTAAATTTGTATGAAAATAAATATACATAATACACAAAAAATTAGGAAAATTTGTATTGAAATACATACACAAAATACACATAAAATAATGTAAATTTGAATGAAAATACATAAACAAATACACTTAAAATAACGTAAATTTGTATAAAAAAATATGTACAAAACACGAATAGAATAATGTAAAATCGTATCAAAATAAATACACAGAATATTAATAAAATAATGTAAATTTGTATGAAAATAAAGAAGCAAAATACCCATAAAATAACGCATTTTTTTTATTTATAAAAATATATATACCAAAATACACATCAAAAAATTAAATATGTATTAAAATAAATATACAAAAAACACATACAATAAGGTAAATTTGTATTGAAATAGATATGCAAAATACATATAAAACAATGTAAATTTGTTTCAAAATATATATACGAATACACATAAAATAACGTAAATTTCTATAAAAATATATATACAAAATACACATAAAATGAAGTAAATACATATAAAAAAATGTATACAAAATACACATAAAATAATGTAAAATCGTATCAAAATAAATAAACAAAATACCAATAAAAGAATGTGTATTTGTATAAATATAAATATACAAAATACACATAAAATAACGTAAATTTATATAAAACTATATACAAAAATACACAGAAGTAATTAAATTTGTATGAAAATATATACAAAATACACACAAAATAAGCTAAATTTGAATTGAAATATATATACAAAATACATGAAATAAAGTAAATTTGTATCAAAATATTTATAGAAATACACATATAATAACGTAAATTTGTATGAAAATATATAAACAAAATACACATTAAATAATGTAAATACGTATAAAAAATATGTACAAAATACACATATAATCATGTAATTCGTATCAAAATAAATTAACAAAATTCCAATAAAATAATATAAATTTGTATGAGTAAACGTGTATGTTGTATATTTTTTCAATACAAATTTACCTTATTATATACGCATTTTGTTTATTAATTTTAATACAAATTTAATTATTCGATGTGTATTTTTGTATCTGTACTTTTATAAACATATGCTTTATTTTTTGGGTATTTTGCATCTTAATTTTCATACAAATTTACATTACTTTATTGATATTCTGCTCATTCATTTTGATACGAATTGACATTATTCTATGTGTATTTTGTATATATTTTTCATACAAATTTACGTTATTTTATGTGTATTTGTTTATATATTTTGACACAAATTTACAATATTTTATGCGTATTTTGTATATACATTTCAAAAGAAATTCACATAGTTTTATGTGTATTTTGTATATCTATTTTCATACAAACTCAAATTATTTCTAAGTATTTTTGTATATATTTTAATACAAATTTTAGTTATGTTATGTGTATTTTGTAAATTTATTTTCATTCAAATATATATTAATTTAATTTAAATTTGTATGAAAAGAAATTTTCAAAATACACATAAAATTAGGTTAATTTGTATTGAAATACATATACAAAATACACATAAAATAATGTAAATTTGAAAGAAAATATATAAACAAATACACATATCATAACGTAAATTTGTATGAAATATATATACAAAATACACATTAAATAATGTAAATATGTATAAAAAAAATATATACAAAACACAAATAGAATAATGTAAAATCGTATCAAAATATATACACAGAATATTAATAAAATAATGTAAATTTGTATGAAAATTAAGATGCAAAATACTTATAAAATAACGCATTTTTTATAAAATTATTGATGCCAAAATACACATAAAATATTTGAATTTGTATTAAAATAAATATACAAAATGCACATACAATAAGGTAAATTTGTAATGAAATAGATATGCATAATACATATCAAATAATGTAAATTTGTTTCAAAATATATATGCGGATACACATAAAAGAACGTAGATTTCTTTAAAAATACATATACAAAATACACATAAAATTAAGTTAATACGTATAAAAAAATGTATACAAAATACACATAAAATAATGTAAACTCGTATAAATGTAAATAAACAATATACCAATAAAAGAATGTGTATTTGTATAAATATAAATATACAAAATGCATATAAAATAACGTAAATTTATATAAAACTATATACATAAATTAACGCAAATTTCTATAAAAATATATGTACAAAAATGAACATAAAATAAATTTGCATAAAAATATATATACAAAACACACATTAGATAAAGTAAATGAGTATAAAAATATGTATACAAAATAACTATGAAATAATCTAAATTCGTATCGAATTAAATTAAGAAAATACCAATAAAATATTGTAATTTTGGATGAAAATATATATACAAAATAAACATAAAATAACCTAAATACAAATACAAATATACACATAAAATAATTCAAAATTGAATAAAATAAATATACAAAATAAACATAAAATAAGGTAAATTTGTAATGGAATATATAAAAAATACACATAAAATAATATAAATTTGTATGAAAATATATATACAAATACACATTAAATAACATGAATTTGTATAAAATTTGTATCAAAATATATACTTATACACACAATAAAATAACGTAGTTTTTTTATGAAAATGTATATACAAAATACACATAAAATAATTTCAATACGTAGAAAAATATATATACACAAAACACATAAAATAATGTAAATTTGTATGAAAATATATAAACAAATACACATAAAATAATGTAAATTTGGAAAAAATATATATACAAAATGAACATTAAATAATGTAAATATGTATAAAAAAATATATACAAAATTCACATAGAATAATGTAAATTTGAATCAAAATATATAGAGAATATCAATAAAATAATGTAAATTTGTATGAAAATAAATATGCAAAATATATATAAAATAACGCATATTTGCATTGAAATATATATACAAAATACATATAAAATAATTAAATTTGTATTAAAATATATATAACAAATGCACATATAATAACGTAAATTTGTGAAAAAATATATAAACAAAATACACATTAATAATGTAAATTTGTATCAAAAATATATACAAATACACAAATAATCAAGTAATTCGTATCAAAATAAATATACAAAATAATTAAATAATGTAAATTTGTATGAAATAATATATGCAAAATACACATAAAATAATTTAAGTTTCTATAAAAATATATATTCAAAAATACACATAAAATATTTAGTTTGTATAAAAATATATACAAAATACACATTAGATAATGTAAATTTGTATAAAAATATATATACAAAATACATATAAAATAATGTAAATTTGTTTCGAGTTAAATTAAGAAAATACCAATAAAATAATGTAATTTTGGATGAAAATATACATACAAAATACACTTAAAATAACCTAAATAAAAATACAAATATACACATTAAATAATTTAAAATTGAATGAAATAAATATACAAAATAAACATAAAATAAGGTAAATTTGTAATAAAATATATGTAAGAATATACATGAAATAATATACATTTGTATGAAAATATATATAAAATACACATAAAATAACATAAATTTGTATAAAATTTGTTTCAAAATATATACGAATACACACAATAAAATAACGTAAATTTTTATGAAAATGTATATATAAAATACACATAAAATAATTTAAATACGTAGAAAAATATATATACAAAATACACATAAAATAATGTAAATTCGTAAAAATTAAATATACGAAATTCCAATAAAAGAATGTATATTTGTAGGAAAATATATATACAAAAAACAAATAAAATAACTAAAATTTGTATAAAATATCTACAAAAATACAAAAATAATTTAAGTTTGTTTGAAAATAGATATGCAAAATACACATAAAGTTAGGCAAATTTGTATTGAAATACATATACAAAACTCACATAAAATAATGTAAATTTGTATGAAAATATATAAACAAATACATATAAAATAACGTAAATTTGGATAAAATATATATACAAAATATACATTAAATATTTTAAATATGTATAAAAGTATATTATATTATATATATTTTATTGATATTTGCGTTAATTATGTGTATTTTGTATATGTTTTCTCATAGAAATTTACATTATTTTATTGGTATTTTGTCTATTTATTTTGATACGAATTACATGATTATTTCTGTATTTTGTACATTTTTTTTATACGTATTTACATTATTTAATGTGTATATTGTTTATATATTTTTATACAAATTTACGTTATTATATGTGTATTTGTATAAGTATTTTGATACAAATTTACATTATTTTATGTATTTTGTATATATATTTCAATTCAAATTTAGCTTATTTTATGTGTATTTTGTATATCTATTTATTTTAATACAAAATCAAATATTTTATGTTTTTTCGTATATATATTTTTATAAAAAATGCGTTATTTTATGGGTGTTTTGCATCTTAATTTTCATACAAATTTACATTATTTTATTAATATTTTCTGTATTTATTTTGATACGATATTACATTATTTTATTTGTGTTTTGTATATATTTTTTATACATATTTACATTATTAATGTATTTTTTGTATATATATTTGATACAAATTTACATTATTTTAAGTCTAGATGTTTATATATTTTCATTCAAATTTACATTATTTTATGTGTATTTTGTATATGTATTTCAATACAAATTTACCTAATTTTATATGTTTTTTGTATATTTATTTTCATACAAGTTTAAATTATTTTTGTGTATTTTTGTATATAGTTTTATACAAATTTAGGTTATTTTATGTGTATTTTGTATATCTATTTTCATACAAATACACATTCTTTTCATGATATTTTGTTTATTTATTTTGACACGAATGAACATTATTTAATGTGTATTTTTATACGTATTTACATTATTTCAAGTGTATTTTGTATATATATTTCTATAGAAATCTACGTTATTTTTTGTTTATTCGTATATATATTTTGAAACAAATTTACATTGTTTTATGTGTATTTTGCATATTTTTTCAATACAAATTTACCTTATTGTATATGCATTTTGTATATTAATTTTAATACAAATTTGATTAATCTATGTGTATTTTTGTATATGTATTTATATAAAAATATGCTTTATTTTATGGGTATTTTGCATCTTTATTTTCATACAAATTTACATTATTTTATTGATATTCTGTGTATTTATTTTGATATGATTTTACATTATTCTATGTGTATTTTGTATATATATTTTATATAAAATGTATTTGTTTTCATTTCATACAAATCTACATTATTTTATGTGTTTTTTGTACATGTATTTAAATACAAATTTAACTAGTTATATGTGTATTTTGTATATCTATTTTGTATGTATATTTTCATAGAAATTTACTCTATTTTATGAGTTCGTATATATATTTTGATACAAATTTACATTATTGATGTGTATTTTGCATATCTATTTCAATACAAATTTACTTTATTGTACGGGCATTTTGTATATTTATTTTAATACAAATTTAATTATTCTATATGTATTTTTGTATATATATTTTTATGCAAATATGCGTTATTATATGGATATTTTGCATCTTTATTTTCATACAAATTTACATTATTTTATTGATATTCTCTTTATTTATTTTGATTCGATTTAACATTTTTCTATGTGAATTTTGTATATATTTTTTTTATACATATTTACATTATTTAATGTTCATTTTGTATATATATTTTATCCAAGTTTACATTATTTTATGGGTATTTGTTTATATATTTTCATACAAATTTACATTATTTTATGTGTTTTTTGTATATATATTTTTCTACGTAATTAAATTATTTTATGTGTATTTTGTATATACATTTTCATAAAAAAAATTACGTTATTTTATTGTGTGTATAAGTATATATTTCGATACAAATTTTATACAAATTCATGTTATTTAATGTGTATTTGTATATATATTTTCATTCAAATTTATATTATTTTATGTGTATTTTTTCATATATTCCATTACAAATTTACCTTATTTTATGTTTATTTTGTATATTTATTTCATTCAATTTTAAATTATTTTATGTGTATATTTGTATTTGTATTTAGGTTATTTTATGTGTATTTTGTATATATATTTTCATCCAAAATTACAATATTTTATTGGTATTTTCTTAATTTAATTCGATACGAATTTAGATTATTTCATAGGTATTTTGTATACATATTTTTATACTCATTTACTTTATCTAATGTGTGTTTTGTATATATTTTTATGCAAATTTATTTTATGTTCATTTTTGTACATATATTTTTATAGAAATTTGCGTTATTTTATGTATATAGTTTTATATAAATTTACGTTATTTTATGTGCATTTTGTATATTTATATTTATACAAATACACATTCTTTTATTGGTATATTGTTTATTTACATTTATACGAATTTACATTATTTTATGTGTATTTTGTATACATTTTTTTATACGTATTAACTTTATTTTATGTGTATTTTGTATATGTATTTTTATAGAAATCTACGTTATTTTATGTGTATTCATATATATATTTTGAAACAAATTTACATTATTTGATATGTATTTTGCATATCTATTTCAATACAAATTTACCTTATTGTATGTGCATTTTGTATATTTATTTTAATACAAATTCAAATATTTTATGTGTATTTTGGTATCAATAATTTTATAAAAAATGCGTTATTTTATAAGTATTTTGCATCTTCATTTCCATACAAATTTACATTATTTTATTAATATTCTGTGTATATATTTTGATAAGATTTTACATTATTCTATTTGTGTTTTGTATATATTTTTTTATACATATTTACATTATTTAATGTGTATTTTGTATATATATTTCATACAAATTTACGTTATGATATGTATATTTGTTTATATATTTTCTTTCAAATTTACATTATTTTATGTGTATTTTGTATATGTTTTTCAATACAAATTAACCTAATTTTATGTGTATTTTGTATATTTTTTTTCATACAAATTTAAATTAAATTAATATATATTTGAATGAAAATAAATTTACAAAATACACATAACATAACTAAAATTTGTATTAAAATATATACAAAAATACATAGAAATAATTTGAGTTTGTATGAAAATAGATATACAAAATGCACATGAAACTAGGTGAATTTCTTTTGAAATGTATATACAAAATACGCATAAAATATTGTAAATTTCTGTCAAAATATAAAAACAAATACACATAAAATAACGTAAATTTGTATGAAAAATATATACAAAATACACATAGAATAATGTCAATTCGTATCAAAATGAATGAGCAGAATATCAATAAAATAATGTAAATTTGAATGAAAATAAAGATGCAAAATACCCAAAAAATAAAGAATATGTTTATAAAAGTACAGATACAAAAAAACACATCGAATAATTAGATTTGTATTAAAATTAATATACAAAATAATAAGGTAAATTTGTATTGAAAAAATATGCAACATACACGTTTACTCATACAAATTTATATTATTTTATTGCTATTTTTTTAATTTATTTTGATACGAATTACATGATTATATGTGTATTTTGTACATATTTTTTTATACGTATTTACATTATTTAATGTGTATTTTGTTTATATATTTTCATACAAATTTACGTTATTATATGTGTATTTGTATAAATATTTTGAAACAAATTTACTTTATTTCATGTATTTTTTTTATATATTTCAATTCAAATTTAGCTTATTTTGTGTGTATTTTGTATATATTTTCATACAAATTTAATTACTTCTGTGTATTTTTGTATACAGTTTTATATAAATTTACGTTATTTTATGTGTATTTTGTATATTTATATTTATACAAACACACATTCTTTTATTGGTATTTTGTTTATTTATTTTGATACGAATTTACATTATTTTATGTGTATTTTGTATACATTTTTTATACGTATTTACTTCATTTTATGTGTATTTTGTATATATATTTTTATAGAAATTTACGTTATTTTATGTGTGTTCGTATATATATTTTGAAACAAATTTACTTTGTTTTATATGTATTTTGCATATCTATTTCAATACAAATTTACCTTATTGTATGTGTTTTTTGTATATTTATTTTAATACATATTTAAATTTTTGATGTGTATTTGGTATATATATTTTTATAAATAAAAAAATGCGTTATTTTATGGGTATTTTGCTTCTTTATTTTCATACAAATTTACATTATTTTATTAATATTCTGTGTATTTATTTTGATACGATTTTACATTATTCTATTCGTGTTTTGTACATATTTTTTTATACAAATTTACGTTATTTTAAGTGTATTTGTTTATGTATTTTCATTAAAATTTACATTATTTTATGTGTATTTTGTGTATGTATTTTAATACAAATTTACCTAATTTTATGTGTATTTTGTATATTTATTTTCATACAAATTTAAAATATTTTTGTGTATTTTTGTATATAGTTTGATACAAATTTAGGTTATTTTATGTGTATTTTGTATAACTATTTTCATACAAATACACATTCTTTTATTGATATTTTGTTTATTTATTTTGACGCGAATTTACATTATTGACAATAAGGTAAATTTGTATTGAAATAGATATGCAAAATACATATAAAACAATGTAAATTTGTTTCAAAATATATATACGAATACACATAAAATAACGTAGATTTCTATAAAAATATATGTACAAAATACACATAAAATGAAGTAAATACGTATAAAAAAAAATGTGTACAAAATACACATAAAATAACGTAAATTTATATAAAACTATATACAAAAATACACAGAAGTATTTTAATTTGTATGATAATAGATATACAAAATAAGGTAAATTCGTTTGAAATTCAAATTCAGATAAAAGAAAGTATATTTGTAGAAAAAATAAATATACAAAATACACATAATATAGCGAAAATTTGTTTGAAAATATATAAAAAAATAAACAAAAATAATTTCAATTTGTATGAAAATATATATACAAAATACACATGTATTTTGTATATCTATTTTCACACAAATTTAATTACTTTTGTGTATTTTTCATATAGTTTTATATAAATTTACGTTATTTTATTTGTATTTTGTATATTTATATTTATACAATACTCATTCTTTTATTATTATTTTGTTTATTTATTTTGATACGAGTTTACATTATTTTATGTGTATTTTGTATACCTTTTTTTATACGTATTTACTTCATTTTATGTGTATTTTGTATATTTATTTTCATAGAAATCTACGTTATTTTATGTGTATTCGTATATATATTTTGAAAAAAATTTACATGGTTTTATATGTATTTTGCATATCTATTTCAATACAAATTTACCTTATTGTATGTGCATTTTGTATATATATTTTAATACAAATTCAAATATTTTATGTGTGTCTTGGTATAAATATTTTTATAAAAAATGCGTTTTTGTACTGGAATTTTGCATCTCAATTTTCATTCAAATTTACATTATTTTATTAATATTCTGTGTATTTATTTTGATACGATTTTATATTATTCTATTTGTGTTTTGTATATATTTTTTTATACATATTTACATTATATAATGTGTATTTTTTATATATATTTTATACAAATTTACGTTATTTTAAGTGTATTTGTTTATATATTTTCATTCAAATTTACATTATTTTATGTGTATTTTGTAAATGTAGTTCAATACAAATTTACCTAATTTTATGTGTATTTTGTATATTTATTTTCATACAAATTAAAATTATTTTTGTGTATTTTTGTATATAGTTTTATACAAATTTAGGTGATTTTATGTGTATATTGTATATCTATTTTCATACAAATACATATTCTTTTATTGATATTTTGTTTATTTATTTTGACGCGAATTTACATTATTTAATGTGTATTTTATATATATATTTTTATACGTGTTTACATCATTTGATGTGTATTTTGTATATATATTTCTATAGAAATCTACGTTGATTTATGAGTATTCGTATATAGATTTTGAAATAAATTTACACTGTTTTATGTGTATTTTGCATATTTTTTCAATACAAATTTACCTTATTGTATATGCATTTTGTATATTAATTTTAATACAAATTTAATTATGCTATGTGTATTTTTGTATATGTATTTTTATAAAAATATGCTTTATTTTATGGGTATTTTGCATTTTTATTTTCATACAATTTACATTATTTTATTTATATTCTGTTTATTTTTTTGAAACATTTTTACATTATTCTATGTGTATTTTGTATATCTATTTTTATACGTATTTACTTAATTTATGTGTATTTTGTATATATATTTTTATAGAAATTTACGTTATTTTATGTGTATTCGTATATATATTTTGAAACAAATTTACATTGTTTTATATGTATTTTTGCGTATCTCTTTCAATACAAGTTTACCTTATTGTATGTGCTTTTTGTATATTTACTTCAATACAAATTTAAATATTTTATGTGTATTTTGGTATATATATTTTTATAAGAAATGCGCTATTTGATGGGAATTTTGCATCCTTATTTTCATACAAATTTACATTATTTTATTAATATTCGGTGTATTTATTTTGATACGATTTCACATTATTCTATTTGTTTTTTGTATATATATTTTTTTATACATATTTACATTATTTAATGTGTATCTTGCATATATATTTCATACAAATTTATTATCTATTATTTATTTTCATACAAATACACATTCTTTTCATGATATTTTATTTATTTAGTTTGACACGAATTTACCTAGATATGTATTTTGTATATATATTTTTATACGTATTTACATAATTTCATGTGTATTTTGTATATATATTTCTATAGAAATCTACGATATTTTATGTGTATTCATATATATATTTTGAAACAAATTTACTTTGTTTTATATGTATTTTTGAATATCTCTTTCAATACATACTTACCTTACTGTATATGCATGTTGTATATTTATTTCAATACAAATTTAAATATTTTATGTGTATTTTGGTATATATATTTTTATAAAAAATGCGCTATTTTATGGGAATTTTGCATCTTTCTTTTCATACAAATTTACATTATTTTATTGATATTCTGTATATTTATATTGATAGGATTTTACATTATTCTATTTCTTTTTTGTATATATTTTTTATACACATTTACATTATTTAATGTGTATCTTGCATATAACGTAGATTTCTATAGAAATATATATACAAAATACACATGAAATTATGTAAATACGTATAAATATATATATATATAAAATACATATCAAGTAATGTAAATTCGTTACAAAATAAATAAACAAAATATCATGAAAAGAATGTGTATTTGTATGAAAATAAATAATAGATAATAAATTTGTATGTAATATATATGCAAGATACATTTAAATAATGTAAATATGTATAAAAATATATATATACAAAAAACAAATAGAATAATGTAAAATCGTATCAAAATAAATACACCGAATATTAATAAAATAATGTAAATTTGTATGAAAATAAAGATGCAAAATTTCCATCAAATAGCGCATTTCTTATAAAAATATATATACCAAAATATACATAAAATATTTAAATTTGTTTTGAAATAAATATACAAAATGCACATACAATAAGGTAAACTTCTATTGAAAGAGATATGCAAAAATACATATAAAACAATGTAAATTTGTTTCAAAATATATATACGAATACACATAAAATAACGTAGATTTCTATAAAAATATATATACAAAATACACATAAAATTAAGTAAATACGTATAAAAAAATGTAAACAAAATACACATAAAATAATGTAAATTCGAAACAAAATAAATAAACAAAATACCAATAAAAGAATGTATATCTATTTATTTTAATACAAAATCAAGTATATTATGTTTTTACGTAAATATATTTTTGTAAAAAATGCGTTATTTTATGGGTATTTTGCATCTTAATTTTCATACAAATTTACATTATTTTATTAATATTTTCTGTATTTATTTTGATACGATTTTACATTATTTTATTTATGTTTTGTATATATTTTTTATACATATTTACATTATTTAATGTGTTTTTTGTATATATATTTGATACATATTTACGTTATTTTAAGCTATTTTATGTGTATTTGTTTATATATTTTGACACAAATTTACAATATTTTATGGGTATTTTGTATATATATTTCAAAAGAAATTTACCTAGTTTTATATGTATTTTGAATATCTATTTTCATACAAACTCAAATTATTTTTATGTATTTTTGTATATATTTCAATACAAATTTTAGTTATGTTAGAAATCTACGTTATTTTATGTGTATTCGTATATATATTTTGAAACAAATCTACATTATTTTATGTGTATTTTGTATATATATTTCATTATAAATTTGCCTTATTTTAAGTTTATTTTTATATCTATTTTCATTCAAATTCAAATCATTTTATGTGTATATATTTATTTGTATTTACGTTATTTTATGTGTATTTTCTATATATATTTTCATTCAAAATTACATTATTTTATCGGTATTTTGTTCATTTATTTCGATTATTTCATGTGTATTTTCTATACATATACATATAGAGTAAATTTCTATAGAAATATATATTCAAAATACATATAAAATTATGTAAATAAGTATAAAAATATATATATCAAATACACCTAAAATAATGAAAATTAGTATCAAAATAAATAAACAAAATTCCGATAAAAGAACGTATATTTGTAGAAAAATAAATATACAAAATTCACTAAAACTACGAAAATTTGAAAAAAAATATATACTAAAATACACAAAATTAATTTCAATTTGTATGAAAATAGATATACATAATACACATATAATTAGTTAAATTTGTATTTAAATACATGTACAAAATACACATAAAATAATGTAAATTTGTATGAAATGAAAACAAATTCACATAAAATAACGTTCATTTGTAAGAAATATATATACAAAATATACATAGAATAATGTAAAATCGTATCAAAAGAAATACACAGAATATCAATAAAATAAGGTAAATTTGTATGAAAATAAAGATGCAAAATACCCATAAAATAAAGCATTTTTTTATGAAAATACATATACAAAAATACACATAGAATAATTAAATTTGTACTAAAATTAATATACAAAATGCACGTACAATGAGGTAAATTTATATTGAAAAAATATGCAAAATGCACATCAAACAATGTATATTTGTTTCAAAATATATATGCGAATACACATAAAATAACATATATTTCTATAGAAATATATATACAAAATACACATGAAATGACGTAAATACGTATAAAAATATATATACAGAATACACATTAAATAATGTCAATTCGCATCAAAATAAATAAACAAAATATCAATAAAAAATGTGTATTTGTATGAAAATAGATATACAAAATACACATAAAATATTTTAAATTTATATAAAACTCTTTTTATGAAAATATATATACCAAAATAATAAAATACTTAAATTTGTATTACAATAAATATACAAAATGCACATACAATAAGGTAAATTTATATTGAAATAGATATGCTAAATACATATAAAACAATGTAATTTTGCTTCAAAATACACTTACGAATACACATAAAATAACTAGATAGCTATAAAAAATATATATACAAAATACACATTAAATGAAGTAAATACGTATAAGGAAATGTATACAAAGTATACATAAAATAATTAAATTTGTATTAAAATAAATATACAAATTACACATGCAATAAGGTAAATTTATATTGAAATTGATATGCAAAATAAACATAAAATAATGTAAATTTGTATCAAAACATATACGAATACACACAATAAAATAACGTAAATTTTTATGAAAATATATATTAAAAATACACATAAAATAATGTAAATACGTAGAAAAATATATACAAAATACTCATAAAATTATGTAAACTCTTATGAAAATAAATGAACAAAACTACTAAAATAATGTATATTTGTATGAAAAAATAAATACAAAATACAAATAAAATAACTAAAATTTGTATAAAAATATATAAAAGATACATAAAAATAATTTAAATTTATTTGAAAATATATATGCAAAATACACATAAAATTAGGCAAATCTGTATTGAAATACATATACAAATTGCACATAAAATATTGTAAATTTGTATGAAAATATATACAAAAATACACATAAAATAGCATAAATTTATATAAAATATATATACAAAATATACATTAAATAATGTAAATGTGTATAGAAATATATATACAAAATACACATAGAATAATGTAAAATCGTATCAAAATAAATAAACAGAATATTAATAAAATAATGTAAATTTGTATGAAAATAAATATGCAAAATACCCAAATAATAACGCATATTTTTACAAAAATACACATAAAATAATTAAATTTGTATTAAAATAAATATACAAAATACACATACAATATGGTAAATTTGTATTGAAATAGATATGCAAAATAAACATAAATAATGTAAATTCGTATCAAAATATATATGCGAATACCCATAAAATAAAGTAAATTTCTATGAAAATATATATTCAAAACACAAATAAAATGATATAAATAAGTATAAAAATATACATATCAAATACACCTAAAATAATGTAAATTCGTATAAAAATAAATAAACAAAACTACGATAAAAGAACGTATATATGTAGGAAAAAAAATATACAAAATATATTTGTATAAAAATATATACAAAAATACACAAAATTAATTTCAATTTGTATGAAAATAGATATACAAAATACTCATATAATTAAATAAATTTGTATTTAAATACATATACAAGATATACATAAAATAAGGTAGATTTGTATTGAAATACATATACAAAATACACATAAAATAATATTTAAATTTGAATGAAAATATATAAAAAATACATCTAAAATTACGTAAATTTGTATAAAATATATATAAAAAATACACATTAAATTATGTAAATATGTATAAAAAAATATATATACAAAACACAAATAGAATAATGTAAAATAGTATCAAAATAAATACACAGAATCTTAATAAAATAATGTAAATTTGTATGTATATTAAGATGCAAAATACCCATAAAGAAACGCATTTTTTTTTAAAAATATATATACCAAAATACACACAAAATATTTGAATTTGTATTAAAATAAATATACAAGCACATACAATAAAATAAATTTGTATTGAAATAGATATACAAAATACATATAAAACAATGTAAATTTGTTTCAAAATATATATACGAATACACAAAATAACGTAATTTCTATAAAAATATATACAAAATACACAAAAAAAGAAGTAAATACGTATAAACAAATGTATACAAAATACACATAAAATAATGTAAATTCGTATCAAAATAAATAAACAAAATACCAATAAAAGAATGTGTATTTGTATAAATATAAATATACAAAATACACATAAAATAACGTAAATTTGTATTAAACTATATACAAAAATACACAGAAGTAATTAAATTTGTATGAAAATATATATACAAAATAAAAATAAAATAATCTAAATTTGAATTGAAAGTATATACAAAATACATAAAATAATGTAAATTTGTATCAAAATATTTACACAAATACACATTTAATAACGTTAATTTGTTTAAAAACATATAAACAAAATACACATTAAATAATGTAAACACGTATAAAAAACATGTACAAAATACACATATAATCATGTAATTCGTATCAAAATAAATAAACAAAATAGCAATAAAATAATAATAATAATAATAAATGGTCTCTTCATTTGTAGGAAGCCATTAAATAATGTAAACTCGCGTCAAAATAAATAAACAAAATATCAATAAAAGAATGTGTATTTGTATGAAACTAGATATGGAAAATACACATAAAATAACCTAAATTTGTATAAAACTATATACAAAAAAACACAAAAATAATTTAAATTTGTATGAAAATAAATATACAAAATACACATAAAATTAGGTAAATTTGTTTTGAAATACATATACAAAATACATTTAAAATAATGTAAATTTGAATGAAATTATATAAAGAAATACACTTAAAATAACGTAAATTTGTATAAAATATATATAAAAAATACACATTAAATAATGAAAATATGTATAAAAAATATATACAAAACACAAATAGTATAATATAAAATCGTATCAAAATATATACACAGAATATTAATAAAATAATGTAAATTTGTATGAAAACTAAGATGCAAAATACCTATAAAATAACGCTTTTTTAAAAAAATTATACATACCAAAATACACATAAAATATTTGAATTTGTATTAAAATAAATATACAAAATGCACATACAATAAGGTAAATTTGTATTGAAATAGATATGCAAAATACATATAAAACAATGTAAATTCGTTTCAAAATATATATACGAATACACATATAATAACGTAGATTTTTATAAAAATATATATACTAAATACACATAAAATTAAGTAAATACGAATAGAGAAAGTACACAAAATACACATAAAATAATGTAAACTCGTATAAATATAAATAAACAAAATACCAATAAAAGAATGTGTATTTGTATAAATATAAATATACAAAATGCACATAAAATAACGTAAATTTGTATAAAACTATATACAAAAATACACAGAAGTAATTAAATTTGTAAGAAAATAGATATACAAAATACACACAAAATAAGCTAAATTTGAATTGAAATATGTATACAAAATACATAAAATAAAGTAAATTTGTTTCAAAATATTTTTAACAAATACACATATAATAACGTAAATTTGTATAAAAATATATAAACAAAATACACATTAAGTAATGTAAATACGTATACAAAAAATATATACAAAATACACAAATAATCATGTCATTCGTATCAAAATAAATAAACAAAAAACTAATTAAATAATGTCAATTTGTATGAGAAAACATATACAAAATACACATAAAATAACGCAAATTTCTATATAAATATATGTACAAAAATGCACATAAAATTAATTTGCATAAAAAATATATATACAAAACACACATTAGATAATGTAAATGAGTATAAAAAAAATGTGTACAAAATACCTATGAAATAATCTAAATTCGTATCGATTTAAATTAACAAAATAACAATAAATTAATGTAATTTTGGATGAAAATATATATAGAAAACACACATAAAATAACCTAAATACAAATACAAATATACACATTAAATAATTTAAAATTGAATGAAATAAATATACAAAATAAACATAAAATAAGGTAAATTTGTAATAAAATAAATGTAAAAATACACATAAAATAGTATAAATTTGTATGAAAATATATATACAAATACACATAAAATAACATGAATTTGTATAAAATTTGTTTCAAAATATATACGAATACACACAATAAAATAACGTAAATTTTTATGAAAATGTATATATAAAATACACATAAAATAATTTAAATACGTAGAAAAATATATATACAAAATTTACATAAAATAATGTAAACTCGTAACAAAATAAATACACGAAATTCCAATAAAAGAATGTATATTTGTAGGAAAATATATATACAAAAAACAAATAAAATAACTAAAATTTGTATAAAAATATATACAAAAATACACAAAAATAGTTTAAATTTGTTTGAAAATAGATATGCAAAATACACATAAAGTTACAGTTATTTGTATTGAAATACATATACAAAACTCACATAAAATAATGCAAATTTGTATAAAAATATATATACAAATACACATAAAATAACGTAAATTTGGATAAAATATATATATACAGAAAATACATTAAATATTTTAAATATGTAAAAATATATTACATTATATATATTTTTATTGACATTTGCGTTATTTATGTGTATTTTGTATATGTATATGAAATTTACATTATTTTATTGGTATTTTGTCTATTTATTTTGATACGAATTACATGATTGTTTGTGTATTTTGTACATTTTTTTATACGTATTTACATTATTTAATGTGTATTTTGTTTATATATTTTTTTACAAATTTACGTTATTATGTGTATTTTTATATTTTTATATTTCAATTCAAATTTAGCTTATTTTATGTGTATTTTGTATATCTATTTTAATACAAATTTAATTACTTTTATGTATTTTTTGTACATAGTTTTATATAAATTTACGTTATTTATACAAACACATTCTTTTATTAGTATTTTGTTTATTTATTTTGATACGAGTTTACATTATTTTATGTGTATTTTGTATACATTTTTTTATACGTATTTACTTAATTATATGTGTATTTTGTATATATATTTTTATAGAAATCTACGTTATTTTAGGTGTATTCCTTTATATATTTTGAAACAAATTTACATTGTTTTATATGTATTTTGCGTATCTATTTCAATACAAATTTACCTTATTGTATGTGCATTTTGTATACTTATTTTAATACAAAATCAGATATTTTATGTGTTTTCGTATATATATTTTTATAAAAAAATGCGTTATTTTATGGGTATTTTGCATCTTAATTTTCATACAAATTTACATTATTTTATTAATATTTACATTATTCTATTTGTGTTTTGTAAATATGTATAAAAAATATATATACAAAACACAAATAGAATAATGTAAAATCGTATCATAATAAATACATAGAATGTAAATAAAATAATGTAAATTTGTATGAAAATATATAAGAAATATACAAAATACACATGAAAGGATGTAAATACGTATATATATATATATATATATATATATATATATATATATATATATCTATATATATATATATATATATATATATATATATATATATATATATATATATATATATATATATATACAAAATACATATTAAATAATGTAAATTCGTGTCAAAATAAATAAACAAAATATCAATAAAGGAATGTGTATTTGTATGAAAATATATATACAAAATACACATAAGATAACATAAATTTGTATAAAACTATATACAAAAATACACAAAAATAATTTAAACTTGTATGAAAATAAATATACAAAAAACATATAAAAATAGGTAAATTTGTATTGAAATACATATATAAAATACACATAAAATAATGTAAATTTGAATGAAAATTATATAAACATATAGACTTAAAATAACGTAAATTTGTACCAAATATATATACAAAAAAACATTGAATAATGTAAATATGTATAAAAAATATATACAAAACACAAATAAAATAATGTAAAATCGTATCAAAATAAATACAGAAAATATTAATAAAATAATGTAAATTTGTATGAAAATTAAGATGCAAAATATCCATAAAATAACGCATTTTTTTAAAAAATATATATACGAAAAAACATAAAATATTTGATTTTGTATTAAAATAAATAGATATAAAAAATACACATAAAATAAGCTAAATTTGAATTGAAATATATATACAAAATACATCAAATAATGTAAATTTGTAACAAAATACCTATACAAATACACATATAATAACGCAAATTTATATAAAAATATATAAACAAAATACACATTAAATAATGTAAATACGTTAAAAAAAATGTAAAAAATACTCAAATAATCATGTAATTCGTATCAAAATAAATAGACAAAATACCAATAAAATAATGTAAATTTCTATGAGAAAAAATATACAAAATACACATAAATAACGCAAATATCAATAAAAATATATAAAATATAATATATTTTTATACATATTTAAAATATTTAATGTATATTTTGTATATATATATTTTATCCAAATTTACGTGGTTTTATATGTATTTGTTTATATATTTTCATACAAATTTACATTATTTTATGTGAGTTTTGTATATGTATTTTAATACAAATTTGCCTAACTTTATGTGTATTTTGCATATCTATTTTCAAACAAATTTAAATTATTTTTGTGTATTTTTGTATATATTTTTATACAAATTTTAGTTATTTTATTTGTTTTTTGTATATATATTTTCCTACATATATACATTCTTTTATTGGAATTTTGTGTATTTAATTTTTTACGAATTTACATTATTTTATGTGTATTTTGTATATATATTTTTCTACGTATTTAAACTATTTTATGTGTATTTTATATATACATTTTCATAAAAATTTACGTTATTTTAATGTGTGTATTCGTATATATTTTGAAACAAATTTTATACAAATTCATGTTATTTTATGTGTGTTTCTATATATATTTTCATACAAATTTATATTATTTTATGTGTATTCTTACATATAATTTATTACAAATTTAACTTATTTTATGTTTATTTTGTATATTTATTTCATTCAATTTTAAATTATTTAATGTGTATATTTGTATTTGTATTTAGGTTATTTTTTGTGTGTTTTCTATATATATTTTCATCCAAAATTACATTATTTTATTGTTATTTTCTTAATTTAACTCGATACGAATTTAGATTTTATGTGTATTTTTGTATATATATTTTTATAGACAGCTACGTTATTTTATCTGTATTCGTATATATATTTTGAAACAAATTTACATTGTTTTATGTGTATTTTGCATATCTATTTCAATACAAATTTACCTTATTGTATGGGCATTTTGTATATTTATTGTAATACAAAATTAAATATTTTATGTGTAGTTTGGTATATATATTTTCATAAAAAATGCGTTGTTTTATGGGTATTTTGCATCTTTATTTTCATACAAATTTACATTATTTTATTAATATTCTGTGTATTTATTTTGATACTATTTTACATTATTCTATTTCTGTTTTGTATATATTTTTTTATACATATTTACATTATTTAATGTGTATTTTCTATATATATTTCATACAAATTTACGTTATTTTAAGTGTATTTGTTTATATATTTTCATTCAAATTTACATTATTTTATGTGTATTTTGTATATGTATTTCAAAAGAAATTTAACTAGTTTTATGTTTATTTTGTATATATATTTTTATACAAATTTTTGTGTATTTTTTTAATAGAGTTTTATACAAATTTACAATATTTTATGTGTATTTTGTATATCTATTTTCATTCAAATACACATTCTTTTATTGATATTTTGTTTATTTATTTTGATGCGAATTAACATTATTTCATGTGTATTGTGTATATATATTTTTATACGTATTTACGTCATTTCATGTGTATTTTGTATATATATTTATATAGAAATATACGTTATTTTATGTGTATTCGTATATATATTTTGAAACAAATATACATTGTTTTATGTGCATTTTGTATATTTTTTCAATACAAATTTACCTTATTGTACATGCATTTTGTATATTAATTTTAATACAAATTTAATTATTCTATGTGTATCTTGTATATGTATTTAAAAATAAATATGCTTTATTTTATGGGTATTTTGCATCTTTATTTTCATACAAAATTACATTATTTTATTAATATTCTGTGTATTTATTTTGATACGATTTTACATTATTCTATGTATATTTTGTATATCTATTTTATACAAATGTACGTTATTTTATGTGAATTTGTTTTCATTTCATACAAATTTACATTATTTTATGTGTATTTTGTACATGTATTTAAATACAAATTTAACTAATTATATGTGTATTTTGTAGATCTATTTTCATACAAATTGAAATTTATTTTTTTGTTTTTTTGTATATACTTTTATTCAAATTTTCGTAATTTTATGTGTATTTTGAATATTTATTTTCCTACAAATATACGTTCTTTTATCGGAATTTTGTTTATTTATTTTGAAACGAATTTTCATTTTTTTAGGTGTATTTGATATATATATTTTTATACTTATTTACATAATTTTATATGTATTTTGAATATATATTTTCATAGAAATTTACTCTATATGTATATACAAAAAAACACAAAAATAATTCAAATTTGTATGAAAATAAATATACATAATACACATAAAATTAGGTAAATTTGTATTGAAATACATATACAAAATACACTTAAAATAATGTAAATTTGAATGAAATTATATAAACAAATACACTTAAAATGACGTTAATTTGTATAAAATATATATAAAAAATACACATTAAATAAAGAAAATATGTATAAAAAAATATATACAAAACACAAATAGTATAATATAAAATCGTATCAAAATATATACACAGAATATTAATAAAATAATGTACATTTGTATGAAAACTAAGGTGCAAAATACCTATAAAATAACGCATTTTTTATAAAATTTTATATACCAAAATACACATAAAATATTTGAATTTGTATTAAAATAAATATACAAAATGCACATACAATAAGGTAAATTTGTATTGAAATAGATATGCAAAAAACATATAAAACAATGTAAATTTGTTTCAAAATATATATACGAATACACATAAAATAACGTAGATTTCTATATATATATATATATATATATATATATATATATATATATATATATATATATATATATATATATATATATATATATATATATATATATATATATATATATATATATATATATATATATACAAAATACAAATAAAATTAAGTAAATACGAATCAAAAATGTATACAAAATACACATAAAATAATGTAAATTCGTATAAATATAAATAAACAAAATACCAATAGGAGAATGTGTATTTGTATAAATATAAATATACAAAATGCACATAAAATAACGTAAATTTGTATAAAACATACAAAAATACACAGAAGTAATTAAATTTGTATGAAAATAGATATACAAAATACACACAAAATAAGCTAAATTTGAATTGAAATATATATACAAAATACATAAAATAAAGTAAATTCGTTTCAAAATATTTTTAACAAATACACATAATAACGTAAATTTGTAAAAAAAATATATAAACAAAATACACATTAAGTAATGTAAATACGTATAAAAAAATATTTACAAAATACACCAATAATCAAGTCATTCGTATCAAAATAAATAAACAAAAAACTAATTAAATAATGTAAATTTGTATGAGAAAACATATACAAAATACACATAAAATAACGTTTTAAGTTTCTATAAAAATATTTATACAAAAATGCACATAAAATTAGTTTGCATAAAAAAATATATACAAAACACACATTAGATAATGTAAATGAGTATAAAAATATATATACAAAATACCTATGAAATAATCTAACATCGTATCGAGTTAAATTAAGAAAATAACAATAAAATAATGTAATTTTGAATGAAAATATATATAGAAAACACACATAAAATAACCTAAATACAAATACAAATATACACATTAAATAATTTAAAATTGAATGAAATAAATATACAAAATAAACACAAAATAAGGTAAATTTGTAATAAAATATATGTAAGAATACACATAAAATAATATAAATTTGTATGAAAATATATATACAAATACACATAAAATAACATTAATTTGTATAAAATTTGTTTCAAAATATATACGAATACACACAATAAAATAACGTAAATTTTTATGAAAATGTATATATAAAATACACATAAAATAATTTAAATACGTAGAAAAATATATATACAAAATACACATAAAATAATGTAAATTCGTAAAAAATTAAATACACAAAATTCCAATAAAAGAATGTATATTTGTAGGAAAATATATATACCAAAAAAAAAATAGCTAAAATTTGTATAAAAATATATACAAAAATACACAAAAATAATTTAAATTTGTTTGAAAATAGATATGCAAAATACACATAAAGTTAGGCAAATTTGTATTGAAATACATATACAAAACTCACATAAAATAATGTAAATTTGTATGAAAATATATAAACAAATACATGTAAAATAACGTAAATTTGGATAAAATATATATACAAAATATACATTAAATATTTTAAATATGTATAAAAATATATTATATTATATATATTTTTATTGATATTTGCGTTATTTATGTGTATTTTGTATATGTTTTCTCATAGAAATTTACATTATTTTATTGATATTTTGTATATTTATTTTGATACGAATTACATGATTATTTGTGTATTTTTTTACATTTTTTTATACGTATTTACATTATTTAATTTGTATTTTGTTTATATATTTTTATACAAATTTACGTTATTATATGTGTATTTGTATAGGTATTTTGATACAAATTTACATTATTTTATGTATTTTGCATATATATTTCAATTCAAATTTAGCTTATTTTATGTGTATTTTGTATATCTATTTATTTTAATACAAAATCAAATATTTTATGTTTTTTCGTATTTATATTTTTATAAAAAATGCGTTATTTTATGGGTATTTTGCATCTTAATTTTCATACATATTTACATTATTTTATTAATATTTTCTGTATTTATTTTGATATGATTTTACATTATTTTATTTGTGTTATGTATATATTTTTTTATACATATTTACATTATTTAATGTGTTTTTTGTATATATATTTGATACAAATTTACGTTATTTTAAGTCTATATGTTTATATATTTTCATTCAAATTTACATTATCTTATGTGTATTTTGTATATGTATTTCAATACAAATTTACCTATTTTTATATGTTTTTTGTATATTTATTTTCATACAAGTTTAAATTATTTTTGTGTATTTTTGTATATAGTTTTATACAAATTTAGGTTATTTTATGTGTATTTTGTATATCTATTTTCATACAAATACGCATTCTTTTCATAATATTTTGTTTATTTATTTTGACACGAATTAACATTATTTAATGTCTATTTTTGTATATATATTTTTATACGTATTTACATTATTTCAAGTGTATTTTGTCTATATATTTCTATAGAAATCTGCGTTATTTTTTGTGTATTCGTATATATATTTTGAAACAAATTTACATTATTTTATGTGTATTTTGCATATTTTTTCAATACAAATTTACCTTATTGTATGTGCATTTTGTATATTAATTTTAATACAAATTTGATTAATCTATGTGTATTTTTGTATATGTATTTTTATAAAAATATGCTTTTTTTATGGTTATTTTGCATCTTTATTTTCATACAAATTTACATTATTTTATTGATATTCTGTATATTTATTTTGATATGATTTTACATTATTCTATGTGTATTTTGTATATATATTTTATATAAAATGTATTTGTTTTCATTTCATACAAATCTACATTATTTTATGTGTTTTTTGTACATGTATTTAAATACAAATTTAACTAGTTATATGTGTATTTTGTATATCTATTTTGTATGTATATTTTCATAGAAATTTACTCTATTTTATGAGTATTCGTATATATATTTTGATACAAATTTACATAATTGATGTGTATTTTGCATATCTATTTCAATACAAATTTACTTTATTGTACGTGCATTTTGTATATTTATTTTAATACAAATTTATCTATTTTATATGTATTTTTGTATATATAATTTTTATGCAAATATGCGTTATTATATGGATATTTTGCATCTTTATTTTCATACAAATTTACATTATTTTATTGATATTCTCTTTATTTATTTTGATACGATTTAACATTATTCTATATGTATTTTGTATATTTTTTTTATACATATTTACATTATTTAATGTTCATTTTGTATATATATTTTATCTAAATTTACATTATTTTATGTGTATTTGTTTATATATTTTCATACAAATTTACATTATTTTATGTGTTTTTTGTATATATATTTTTCTACGTATTCAAATTATTTTATGTGTATTTTGTATATACATTTTCATAAAAAAATTACGTTATTTTATTGTGTGTATAAGTATATATTTTGATACAAATTTTATACAAATTCATGTTATTTAATGTGTATTTGTATATATATTTTCATACAAATTTATATTATTTTATGTGTATTTTTTCATATATTTCATTACAAATTTACCTTATTTTATGTTTATTTTGTATATTTATTTCATTCAATTTTAAATTATTTTATGCGTATATTTGTATTTGTATTTAGGTTATTTTATGTGTATTTTGTATATATTTTCATCCAAAATTACATTATTTTATTGATATTTTCTTAATTTAATTCGATACGAATTTAGATTATTTTATAGGTATTTTGTATACATATTTTCATACTCATTTACATTATCTAAAGTGTGTTTTGTATATATATTTTTATGCAAATTTATTTTATGTTCATTTGCGTTATTTTATGTATATAGTTTTATATAAATTTACGTTATTTTATGTGCATTTTGTATATTTATATTTATACAAATACACATTCTTTTATTGGTATGTAAAGAATGTGTATTTGTATAAAAATAGATAATAGATAATAAATTTGTATAAAATATATATGCAAGATACTCATTAAATAATGTAAATATGTATAAAAAAGTATATACAAAAAACAAATAGAATAATGTAAACTCGTATCAAAATAAATACACCGAATATTAATAAAATAATGTAAATTTGTATGAAAATAAAGATGCAAAATTCCCATAAAATAGCGCATTTCTTATAAAAATATATATTCCAAAATACACATAAAATATTTAAATTTGTATTGAAATAAATATACAAAATGCACATACAATAAGATAAATTTGTATTGAAAGAGATATGCAAAAATACATATAAAACAATGTAAATTTGTTTCAAAATATATATACGAATACAAATAAAAAAACGTAGATTTCTATAAAATATATAAATAAAATACACATAAAATTAAGTAAATACGTATAAAAAAATGTATACAAAATACACAAAAAATAATGTAAATTCAATTTAAAATAAATAAACAAAATACCAATAAAAGAATGTGTATTTGGATAAATATAAATATACAAAATACATATACAAAATAAACATAAAATAAGGTAGATTTGTAATAAAATATAACTACAAAATACACATAAAATAATGTAAATTTATATGAAAATATATATACAAATACACATAAAATACCATGAATTTGTATAAAAATATATATTCAAAATAAATATTAAATAATGTAAAAGCGTATAAAAATATATATACAAAGTACATATAAAATAATGTAAATTCGTACCAATATAAATCAACAAAACACAAATAAAATAATATATATATATATATGAATGAAAATAAATTTACAAAATACGCATAACATAACTAAAATATGTATTAAAATATATACAAAAATACATAGAAATAACTTGAGTTTCTATGAAAATAGATATACAAAATACACATAAAACTAGGAAAATTTCTTATGAAATGTATATACAAAATAGCCATAAAATATTGTAAATTTGTGTCAAAATATATAAACAAATTCACATAAAATAACGTAAATTTGTATGAAAAATATCTACAAAATACACATAGAATAATGTCAATTCGTATCAAAATGAATGAGCAGAATATCAATACAATAATGTAAATTTGAATGAAAATAAAGACGCATAATACCCAAAAAATAATGCATATGTTTATAAAAATACAGATACAAAAATACACATCGAATAATTAAATTTGTATTAAAATTAATATACAAAATGCGTATATAATAAGGTAAATTTGTATTGAAAAAATATGCAACATACACGTTTACTCATACAAATTTATATTATTTTATTGGTATTTTGTTTATTTATTTTGATACGAATTACATGATTATATGTGTATTTTGTACACATTTTTTTATACGTATTTACATTATTTAATGTGTATTTTGTTTATATATTTTCATACAAATTTACGTTATTATATGTGTATTTGTATAAATATTTTGATACAAATTTACTTTATTTCATGTATTTTGTATATATATTTCAATTCAAATTTAGCTTATTTAACTACTTCTGTGTATTTATGTATATAGTTTTATATAAATTTACGTTATTTTATGTGTATTTTGTATATTTATATTTATACAAATACACATTCTTTTATTGGTATTTTGTTTATTTAATTTGATATGAATTTACATTATTTTATGTGTATTTTGTATACATTTTTTTATACGTATTTACTTCATTTTATGTGTATTTTGTATATATATATATATATATATATATATATATATATATATATATATATATATATATATATATATATATATATATATATATATATATATATATATATATATATTTATAGAAATCTACGTTATTTTATGTGTATTCGTATACATATTTTGAAACAAATTTACATTGCTTTATATGTATTTTGCGTATCTATTTCAATACAAATTTACCTTGCTGTATGTGTTTTTTATATATTTATTTTAATACAAATCTAATTTTTTTATGTGTATTTTGTTATATATGTATTTAAAAAAAAACGTTATTTTTTGGATATTTTGCCTCTTTATTTTCATACAAATTTACATTATTTTATTAATATTCTGTGTATATATTTTGATACGATTTTACATTATTCTATTTGTGTTTTGTATAAAAAATTTTTATACAAATTAACGTTATTTTAAGTGTATTTGTTTATGTATTTTCATTCAAATTTACATTATTTTATGTGTATTTTGTAAATGTATTTCCATACAAATTTACCTAATTTTATGTGTATTTTGTATATTTATTTTCATACAAATTTAAAATATTTCTGTGTATTTATGTATATAGTTTGATACAAATTTAGGTTATTTTATGTGTATTTTGAATATCTATTAAATATATATACAAAATACATATGAAATTATGTAAATACGTATAAAAATATATATACAAAATACATATTAAATAATGTAAATTCGTGTCAAAATAAATTAACAAAATATCATGAAAAGAATGTGTATTTGTATGAAAATAGATAATAGATAATAAATTTGTATAAAATATATATGCAAGATACACATTAAATAATGTAAATATGTATAAAAAAGTAAAAAACAAAACAAATAGAATAATGTAAAATCGTATCAAAATAAATACACCGAATATTAATAAAATAATGTAAATTTGTATGAAAATAAAGATGCAAAATTCCCATAAAATAGCGCATTTCTTATAAAAATATATATACCAAAATACACATAAAAATTTTAAATTTGCATTGAAATAAATATACAAAATGCATATACAATAAGTTAAATTTGTATTGAAAGAGATATGCAAAAATACATATAAAACAATGTAAATTTCTTTCAAAATATATATACGAATACAAATAAAAAAACGTAGATTTCTATAAAAATATATATACAAAATACACATAAAATTAAGTAAATACGTATTAAAATATGTATTCAAAATACACATAAAATAATGTAAATTCGAATTAAAATAAATAAACAAAATACCAATAAAAGAATGTGTACTTGGATAAATATAAATATACAAAATACACATACAAAATAAACATAAAATAAGGTAGATTTGTAATAAAATATATGTACAAAATACACATACAATAATGTAAATTTATATGAAAATATATATACAAATACACATAAAATACCATGAATTTGTATAAAAATATATATTCAAAATAAATATTAAATAATGTAAGAGCGTATAAAAATATATATACAAAGTACAAATAAAATGTAAATTAAGATGCAAAATACCTATAAAATAACGCATTTTTTTATAAAATTATTGATACCAAAATACACATAAAATATTTGAACTTGTATTAAAATAAATATACAAAATGCACATACAATAAGGTAAAATTGTATTGAAATAGATATGGAAAATAAACACAAATAATGTAAATTTGTATCAAAATATATATACGAATACCCATAAAATAGAGTAAATTTCTATGAAAATATATATTCAAAACACAAATAAAATGATATAAATAATTATAAAAATATACATATCAAATACACCTAAAATAATGTAAATTCGTATAAAAATAAATAAACAAAATTACGATAAAAGATGCAAGATACACATTAAATAATGTAAATATGTATAAAAAAATATATACAAAAAACAAATAGAATAATGTGAAATCGTATCAAAATAGATACACCGAATACTAATAAAATTATGTAAATTTGTATGAAAATAAAGATGCAAAATTCCAATCAAATAGCGCATTTCTTATAAAAATATATATACCAAAATACACATAAAATATTTAAATTTGTATTTTATTGTGTGTATTCGTATATGTTTTGATACAAATTTACATTATTTTATGTTTATTTTGCATATCTATTTCAATATAGATTTACCTTATTGTATGTGTATTTTGTATATTTATTTTAATACAAATTTAATTATTTTATTTTTAATTTTTATAAATTTTATTATAATTATTTAATTAATTTAATTTTTATTTTTTATATATATTTTTATAGTAATATACGTTATTTTATGTGTATTGGTATATATATTTTGAAGCAAATTTACATTGTTTTATATGTATTTTGCATATCTATTTCAATATGAATCTACTTTATTGTATGTGCATATTTATTGTATTACAAATTTAAATATTTTATTATTTTGGTATATATATTTTTATAAAAAGAGTTTTATATAAATATAAAATATTTTATGTGTATTTTGTATATCTATTTTCATACAAATACACATTTTTTATTGATATTTTGTTTGTATTTATTTTGACGCGAATTGACATTATTTAATGTGTATTGTGTAAATATATTTTTATACGTATTTACGTCATTTCATGTGTATTTTGTATATATATTTCTATAGAAATATATATACAAAATACATATACAAAATACATAAAATAATGTAAATTTGAATAAAATATATAAACAAATACACTTAAAATAACGAAAATTTGTATGAAATATATATAGAAAATACACATTAAATAATGTAAATATGTATAAAAAAATATATACAAAACACAAATAGAATAATGTAAAATAGTATCAAAATAAATACACAGAATATTAATAAAATAATGTAAATTTGTATGAAAATAAAGATGCAAAATACCCATAAAACAACGCATTTTTTATGAAAATATATATACCAAAATGCACATAACATATTTAAATTTGTATTACAATAAATATACAAAATGCACATACAATAAGGTAAATTTGTATTGAAATAGATATGCAAAATACATATAAAACAATGTAAATTTGTTTAAAAATATACATACGAATACACATAAAATAGCGTAGATTTCTATAAAATATATATACAAAATACATTAAAAAAATAGTAAAGAAAAATGTATACAAAATACACATAAAATAATGTAAATTCGTATCAAAATAAATAAACTAAATGCCAATAAAAGAATGTTTACTTGTATAAATATAAATATACAAAATACATATAAATAAACGTAAAATTGTATGAAACTATATACAAAAATAAACAAAAATAATTAAATTTGTATGAAAATAGATATATAAAACACACATAAAATAAGCTAAATTTGAATTGAAATAAATATAGAAAATACATAAAATAATGTAAATTTGTATCAAAATATATATTCAAACACACATATAATAACGTAAATTTGTATAAAAATATTTAAACAAAATACACATTAAATAATGTAAATACGTATAAAAGATATGTACCCATAAAATATCTCATATTTAAAAAAAATATATATACAAAAATACACATAAAATAATTAAATTTGTATTAAAATAAATATACAAAATACACATACAATAAGGTAGGTTTTTATTGAAATAGATATGCAAAAAACACATAAAATAATGAAATTTTTTATAAAAATATATACGAATACACACAATAAAATTACGTACATTTTTATGAAATTATATAATCAAAATACACATAAAATAATGTAAATACATAGAAAAATATATATTCAAAATACAAATTAAATAATGTAAACTCGTATCAAAATAAATAAACAAAATTTCCTCTAAAAGAATATATATGTGTAGGAAAATATATATACAAAATTCAAATAAAATAAAATAAATTTGTATAAAAATAATACAAAAATACACAAAAATAATTTAAATTTGTTTGAAAATAGATATGCAAAATACAAATGAAACTAGGCAAATTTTTATTGAAATACATATACAAAATACACATAAAATAATGTAAATTCGTATGAAAATATATAAACAAATACACATAAGATAACGTAAATTTCCATAAAATATATGTACAAAATATACATTAAATAATGTAAATATGTCTAAAAATATATATACAAAATACACAGAATAACGTAAAATCGTATCAAAATAAATAAACAGACAATCAAATCAATAGTATAAAAATTGTAGCGAAAATAAAGATGCAAAATACCCATATAATAACGCATATTTGTTTAAAAAAATATATACAAAAGACACATAAAATAATTAAATTTGCATCAAAAATAAATATACAAAGCACATACAATAAAGAAAATCTGTATTGAAATAGATATACAAAATACACATAAAAATGTAAATTTGTATCAAATAAATATATACGAAATACACATAAAATAGAGTAAATTTTCATGAAAATATATATTCAAAATACATATAAAATTATGTAAATAAGTATAAAAAATTATTTGTGATATTCTGTCTGATATTCTGTGTATTTATTTTGATACGATTTACATTCTATGTATATTTTGTATATCTATACCAATGTACGTTATTTTATATAATTTGTTTTCAAATACAAATTTCAAAATATGTATATGTAAATTATTTTGTATATCTATTTACAAATTGAAATTAATTTTGTATATTTTGTATATATTTTATTCAAATTTTCGTAATTTTATGTGTATTTGTATATTTATTTTCCAACAAATATACGTTCTTTTATCGGATATTTATTTATTTTCATACGAATTTTCATTTATATTAGGTATATATATATATTTTATATATTACATAATTTTATTATATTTTGAATATATATTTTCATTTCATAGAAATTTACTCTATATGTATAAATACACATGAAATAATCTAAATTTGTATAGAAATAAATGACAAAATACATAAATTATGTATTTTTAATAAAATACATATAAATATACACATAAAATAATTAAATTTGAATGAAAATATATATAAAATACTTAAAATTATAAATTTATAATGAAATATATATACAAAAATACATAAAATAATGTAAATTTGTTTTACAAAAAATATATACAAATACACATAAAATAACGTAGATTTCTATAAAATATATATACGAAATACACATGAAATGTTGTAAATACGTATAAAAATATATATACAAAATACACATTAAATAATGTAAATTCGTATCAAAAATATATTTAAAATATCAATAAAAGAATGTAAATTTGTGTGAAAATACATACAAAATACGCATAAATAACGTAAATTTGTATAAAACTATATATAAACATAAAATAAGTTAAATTTGTATGAAAATAAATATACAAAATACACATAAAATAAGGCAAATTTGTAAAAATACATATACAAAATACATATAAAACATGTAAAATTGAATGAAAATATATATACAAATACACTTAAATAACATAAATTTGTATAAAATATATATAAAAATACTCAAATAATGTAAATATGTATAAAAATATATACAAAACACAAATAAAATAATGTAAAATCGTATTAAAATAAATACACAAAATAATAATAAAGAATAATGTATTATATAAAAATAAAGATGCAAAATACATAAAATAAAATTTTTATAAATATACAAAATACACATGAAAGGATGTAAATAATAAAATAATAAATATGTATAAAATAAATATACAAATACACATTAAATAATGTAAACTCGCGTCAAAATAAATAAAAAAAATAAATTTTATGTGTATAAATATGAAAATAAATATACAAAATATAGCTATAAATTTGTATAAAATGTATATACAAAATATACAAAAATAATTTTAATTGTAAATATGAAAAAATAAATATACAAAATACACATAAAAATAGGTAAATTTGTATGAAAATATATACAAAATACATAAAATACTGTAAATTTGAATGAAAATACATAAACAAATAAATACAAATTAAATAACGTAAATTTGTATAAAAATATATACAAAACACAATAGAATAATGTAAATCGTATCAAAATAAATACACAGAATATTAATAAAATAATGTAAATTTGTATGAAAATAAAGAAATAAAATACCCATAAATAACGCATTTTTTTAAAATATATATACAAAATACACATCAAATTATTTTATTTGTATTAATATATATAAACAAAATACACATATAATAAGTAAATCTGTATTGAAATAGATATGCAAAATACATATAAAACAATGTAAATTTGTTTAAAATATATATAAAATACACATAAAAGTAGATTTGTATAAAAATATATAATAAACAAAATGAAGTAAATACGTATAAAAAAATGTATACAAAATACACATAAAACAATGTAAATTCATATCAAAATAAATAAACAAAATACCAATAAAAGATGTATTTGTATAAATATAAAATACAAAATACATAAAATTACGTAAATTGTATAAAACTATATATAAAAAATACAAAGAAGTAATTAAATTTGTATGAAAATATATACAAAATACAGATAAAATAAGCTAAATTTGAATTGATATGTATATAGAAAATACATAAAATAATGTAAATTTGTATAAAAATATTTTTAAAAATACATATAATAACGTAAATTTGTATAAAAATATATAAACAAAATACACATTAAGTAATGTAAATACGTATAAAAATATACAAAATACACATATAATCATGTAATTCGTATCAAACTAAATAACAAAATAGCAATAAAATAATGTAAATTTGTATAAGAAAACATATAAAAATATATAAAATAACGCTACTTTATAAAAAATATATGTCCAAAATGAACGTAAAATAAATTAACTTTGATAAAAATATATACAAATCACACATTAAATAATGTAATGCATATAAAATAACCTAAATTTTGTAAAACTATATATAAAAATACAAAAATAATTTAAATTCGTATGAAAATAGATATACAAAATACAGATAAAATAAGCTAAATTTGAATTGAAATGTGTATACAAAATACATAAAATAATGTAAATTTGAAAGAAAATATATAAACAAATACACATATAATAACGTAAATTTGTATGAAATATATATTCAAAATACACATTAAATAATGTAAATATGTATAAAATAAATATATAAAAAACACAAATAGAATAATGTAAAATCGAATCAAAATATATACACAGAATATTAATAAAATAATGTAAATTTGTATGAAAATTAAGATGCAAAAATACCTATAAAATAACGCATTTTTTATAAAATTATTGATACCAAATACAAAAATAACATAAAATATTTGAATTTGTATCAAAATAAATATACAAAATGCACATACAATAAGGTAAATTTATTGAAATAGATATGCAAAATACATATAAAAAATAAATTTGTTTCAAAATATATATACGAATACACATAAAATAACGTAGATTTCTATAAAATACATACAAAATACACATAAAATAAGTAAATACGTATATAAAAAAAATGTATACAAATATACACATTAAATAATGTAAATTGTATAAATATAAATAAACAATATATAAATAAAGAATGTGTATTTGTATAAATATAAATATACAAAATGCACATAAAATAACGTTAATTTATATAAAATTATATACATAAAATAACGCAAATTTCTATAAAATATATGTACACAAATGAATAAAAATAAATTTGCATTAAAATATTTATACAAAACACACATTAGATAATGTAAATGAGTATAAAAATATGTATACAAAATATCTATGAAATAATCTAAATTCGTATCGAATTAAATTAAGAAAATACCAATATAATAACGTAATTTTGGATGAAAATATATATACAAAATACACATAAAATAACCTAAATACAAATACAAATATACACATAAAATAGTTTAAAATTGAATTAAATAAATATACAAAATAAACATAAAATAAGGTAAATTTGTAATGAAATATATGAAAAAATACACATAAAAAAATATAAATTTGTATGAAAATATATATACAAATACACATTAAATAACATGAATTTGTATGAAATTTGTATCAAAATATATACGAATACACACAATAAAATAACGTAATTTTTTTATGAAAATGTATATACAAAATACACATAAAATAATGTAAATTTGTATAAAGATATATAAACAAATACACATAAAGTAAATTTGGATAAAATATATATACAAAATAAACCTTAAATAATGTAAATATGAATAAAAAATATATACAAAATACATATAGAATAGTGTTAAATCGTATCAAAATAAATAAAGATAATATTAATAAAATAATGTAAATTTGTATGAAAATAAAGCTGCAAAATATCCATATAATAACGCATATTTGCATAAAAATATATATATACAAAAATACATATAAAATATTTAAATTTGTATTAAAATAAATATACAAAATGCACGTACAATAAAGAAAATTTGTATTGAAATAGATATGCAAAATACACATCAGTAATGTAAATTTGTATAAAAATATATATACGAATACTCATAAAATAGAGTAAATTTTGAAAATATACAAAATAGATATACAAAATACACATATAACTAGTTAAATTTGTATTTAAATACATGTACAAAAAACACATAAAATAATGTAGATTTATATGAAATGAAAACAAATACATTTTTTATAAAATATATATACATAATACACATAGAATAATGTAAAATCATACCAAATAAATACACAGAATATCAAAAAAATAATGTAAATTTGTATAAAAATAAAGATGCAAAATACCCATAAAATAAAGCATATTTTTTATAAAAATACATACACAAAAATACACATAGATTAATCAAATTTGTATTAAAATTAATATACAAAATGCACATACAATAATGTAAATTTGTATTGAAAAAATATGCAAAATACACATAAAACAATGTAAATTTGTTTCAAAATATATACGAATACACATAAAATAACGTAGATTTCTATAGAAATATATATACAAAATACACTTGAAATAATGTAAATACGTATAAAAATATATATACAAAATACACATTAAATAATGTTAATTCGTGTCAAAAAAAAAAATATCATGAAAAGAATGTGTATTTGTATGAAAATAGATATACAAAATACACATAAGATAACCTAAATTTGTATAAAACTATATACAAAAATAAACAAAAATAATTTAAACTTGTATGAAAATAAATATACAAAAAACATAAAATTAGGTAAATTTGTATTGAAATACATATACAAAATACACATAAAATAATATAAATTTGAATGAAAATATATAAACATATAGACTTAAAATAACGTAAATTTGTATCAAATATATAAAAAAAAAGACATTAAATAATGTAAATATGTATAAAAAAGTATATACAAAACACAAATAAAATAATGTAAAATCGTATCAAAATAAATACATAAAATATTAGTAAAATAATGTAAATTTGTATGAAAATTAAGATACAAAATACCCATAAAATAACGCATTTGTATAAAATTTATATACAAAAAACATAAAATATTTGATTTTGTATTAAAATAAATAGATATACAAAATACACATAAAATAAGCTAAATTGAATTGAAATATATATACAAAATACATAAAATAATGTAAATTTGTATCAAATACTTATACAAATACACATATAATAAATGTAAATTTGTATAAAAAATATATAAACAAAATACACATTAAATAATGTAAATACGTATAATAAAATGTACAAAATACAGAAATAATCATGTAATTCGTATCAAAATAAATAGACAATTAATAAAATAATGTAAATTTCTATATAGAAACATATACAAAAATACACATAATTAACGTAAATATCAATAAAATATATATAATATAATATATTTTTATACATATTTAAAATGTTTAATGTATATTTTGTATATATATTTTATCCAAATTTACGTTATTTTATATGTATTTGTTATATATTTTCATTCAAATTTACATTATTTTATGAGTTTTGTATATTTATTTCAATACAAATTTGCCTAACTTTATGTGTATTTTGTATATCTATTCTCAAACAAATTTAAAATATTTAACGTGTATTTTGTATATTTTTATAAATTTTTAGTTATTTTATTTATTTTTGTATATATATTTTCATACAAATACAAATTCTTTATTAAATTTCTTGTATTTAATTTTATATGAATTTACATTATTTTATGTGTATTTTGTATATATATTTTTATCACGTATTTAAATTATTTTATGTGTATTTTGTATATATTTTTTATAAAAATTTACGTTATTTTATTGTGTATTGTTTATATATTTTGAACAAATTTACAAATTTGCAATGTTATTATATGTGTATTTGTTTATAATATTTTCAAACAAATTTATTTTATTTTATGTATTTTGTATATATTTCATTACAAATTTAGCTTATTTATGTTTATTTTGTATATTTATTTTCATACAAATTTAAATTATTTCTGTGTATATTTGTATTTATATTTAGGTTATTTTATGTGCATTTTATATATATTTATACAAAATTACATTATTTTATTGGTATTTTGTTTATTTAATTATACGAATTTACATTATTTTATATGTATTTTGTATACATTTTTGATTCCATTTACATAATTTAATTTGTATTCTGTATATATATATATATATATATATATATATTATATATATATATATATATATATATATAAAGATATATATATATATATATATTATATATATACATATATATATATATATATATATATATATTTATATATTTATATATATTATTTTATGTATTATATATATATTTGAAAATGCATTTTATATATTTTATGCATATAAATATATATATTTTATTAATGCATTAATATATATTTGACACGATTTATATTATATATTTGTGTTTTGTATATCTTCTTTTATACATATTTTCATTATTTAATGTGTATTTTTATATATATTTTATACAAATTAACGTTATTTTATGTATTTATATAATTTATATTCAAATTTACATTATTTTAAGTGTATATATATATAAATAAATTTCATAATTTTATGTGTATTTTGTATATTTATTTTCATACAAAATTTAAATTATTTTGTGAAAATTTTTTCTAAATACACATAAAATATTGTAAATTTGTATAAAACTCTATTCAAAAAATACACAAAAATAATTTAAATTTGTATAAAAATATATATACAAAATACACATAAAACTAGTTAAATTTCTATTGAAATACATATACAAAATACACATAAAATAATGTAAATTTGAATGAAAATATATAAACAAATACACTTAAAATAACGTAAATTTGTATGAAATATATATAGAAAATACACATTAAATAATGTAAATATGTATAAAAAAATATATACAAAACACAAATAGAATAATGTAAAATAGTATCAAAATAAATACACAGAATATTAATAAAATAATGTAAATTTGTATGAAAATAAAGACGCAAAATACCCATAAAACAACGCAATTTTTTATGAAAATATATATACCAAAATACACATAAAATATTTAAATTTGTATTAAAATAAATATACAAAATGCACATACTATAAGGTAAATTTGTATGGAAATAGATATGCAAAAAACACATAAAACAATGTAAATTTGTTTCAAAATATATATACGAATACACATAAAATAACGTAGATTTCTATAAAAATATATATACAAAATACACATAAAATGAAGTAAATACGTATAAGAAAATGTATACAAAATACACATAAAATAATGTAAATTCGTATCAAAATAAATAAACTAAATGCCAATAAAAGAATGTTTACTTGTATAAATATAAATATACAAAATACACATAAAATAACGTAAAATTGTATAAAACTATATACAAAAATAAACAAAAATAATGAAATTTGTATGAAAATAGATATACAAAAGACATAAAATAAGCTAAATTTGAATTGAAATAAATATAGAAAATACATAAAATAATGTAAATTTGTATCAAATATATATTCAAATACACATATAATAACGTAAATTTGTATAAAAATATATAAACAAAATACACATTAAATAATGTAAATACGTATAAAAGATATGTACGTAATGTAAAAAAATTTAAAATTAAAGATGCAAAATACCCATAAAATAACTCATATTTAAAAAAATATATATACAAAAATACACATTAAATAATTGAATTTGTGTTAAAATAAATATACAAAATACACATACAATAAGGTAGATTTTTATTGAAATAGATATGCAAAAAACACATAAAATAATGGAATTTTTTATCAAAAAATATGCGAATACACACAATAAAATTACGTAATTTTTTATGAAAATATATATACAAAATACACATAAAATAATGTAAATTCGTATCAAAATAAATAAACAAAATTTCCTCTAAAAGAATGTATATTTGTAGGAAAATATATATACAAAATACAAATAAAATAACAAAAATTTCTATAAAAATATATACAAAAATACTTAAAAATAAATTAAATTTGTTTGAAAATAGATATGCAAAATACACATGAAATTAGGCAAATTTTTTTTGAAATACATATACAAAATACACATAAAATAATGTAAATTTGTATGAAAATATATAAACAAATACACATAAGATAACGTAAATTTCCATTAAATATATGTACAAAATATACATTAAATAATGTAAATATGTCTAAAAATATATATACAAAATACACAGAATAACGTAAAATCGTATCAAAATAAATAAACAGACTATCAATAAAATAATGTAAATTTGTATGAAAATAAAGATGCAAAATACCCATATAATAACGCATATTTGTTTAAAAATATATATACAAAAATACACATAAAATAATTAAATTTGTATCAAAATAAATTTACAAAAGGCACATACAATAAAGAAAATTTGTATTGAAATAATAATGGAATTTTTTATCAAAATATATACGAATACACACAATAAAATTACGTAATTTTTTATGAAAATATATATACAAAATACACATAAAATAATGTAAATTCGTATCAAAATAAATAAACAAAATTTCCTCTAAAAGAATGTATATTTGTAGGAAAATATATATACAAAATACAAATAAAATAACAAAAATTTCTATAAAAATATATACAAAAATACTTAAAAATAATTTAAATTTGTTTGAAAATAGATATGCAAAATACACATGAAATTAGGCAAATTTTTTTTGAAATACATATACAAAATACACATAAAATAATGTAAATTTGAATGAAAATATATAAACAAATACACATAAGATAACGTAAATTTCCATTAAATATATGTACAAAATATACATTAAATAATGTAAATATGTCTATAAATATATATACAAAATACACAGAATAACGTAAAATCGTATCAAAATAAATAAACAGACTATCAATAAAATAATGTAAATTTGTATGAAAATAAAGATGCAAAATACCCATATAATAACGCATATTTGTTTAAAAATATATATACAAAAATACACATAAAATAATTAAATTTGTATCAAAATAAATTTACAAAAGGCACATACAATAAAGAAAATTTGTATTGATGCATATGCGAAATACACATAAATAATGTAAATTTGTATCAAAATATATATACGAATACACATAAAATAGAGTAAATTTCTATGAAAATATATATTCAAAATACATATAAAATTATGTAAATAAGTATAAAAATATATATATCACATACACCTAAAATAATGAAAATTCGTATCAAAATAAATAAACAAAATTCCGATAAAAGAACGTATATTTGTAGGAAAATAAATATACAAAATACACATAAAATTACGAAAATTTGAATAAAAATATATACTAAAATACACAAAATTAATTTCGATTTGTATGAAAATAGATATACATAATACACATATAATTAGTTAAATTTGCATTTAAATACATGTACAAAATACACATGAAATAATGTAAATTTGTATGAAATGAAAACAAATTCACATAAAATAACGTTCATTTGTATGAAATATATATACAAAATATACATAGAATAATGTAAAATCGTATCAAAATAAATACACAGAATATCAATAAAATAAAGTAAATTTGTATGAAAATAAAGATGCAAAATACTCATAATATAAAGCATTTTTTTATGAAAATACATATAAAAAATACACATAGAATAATTAAATTTGTATTATTTTATATGTACTTTGTATATATGTTTTTATACTCATTTACATTATTTAACATTTATTTAATTTAATTACTTCTGTGTATTTTTGTATATAGTTTTATACAAATTTACGATATTTTATGTGTATTTTATATATTTATATTTATACAAATACACATTCTTTTATTGGTATTTTGTTTATTTATTTTGATACGATTTTACATTATTTTATGTGTATTTTGTATTCATTTTTTTATACGTGTTTATTTCATTTTATGTGTATTTTGTATATATTTTTATAGAAATCTACGTTATTTTATGTGTATTCGTATATATATTTTGAAACAAATTTACATTGTTTTATATGTATTTTGCATATCTATTTCAATACAAACTTACAAAAATGCACATAAAATAAAGTAAATTTGCATTAAAATATATATAGAAAACACACATTAAATAATGTAAATGCGTACATAAAATAACCTAAATTTGTATAAAACTATATACAAAAATACACAAAAATAATTAAAATTTGTATGAAAAGAAATATACAAAATACACATAAAATTAGGTAAATTTGTATTGAAATATATATACAAAATACACATAAAATAATGTAAATTTGAATGAAAATATATAAACAAATACACTTAAATAACGTAAATTTGTATAAAATATATATGTAAGATACACATTAAATAATGTAAATGTGTATAAAAAAAATATATACAAAAAAGAAATAGAATAATGTAAAATCGTATGAAAATAAATACAGAGAATATCAACAAAATAATGTAAATTTGTATGAAAAGAAAGATGCAAAATTCTATAAAATAGCGCATTTTTCTAAAAATATATACCAAAATACACATAAAATATTTAAATTTGTATTGAAATAAATATACAAAATGCATATACAGTAAGGTAAATTTGTATTAAAAGAGATATTCAAAATTACATATAAAACAATATAAATTTGTTTCAAAATATATATACGAATACACATAAAATAACGTAGATTTCTATAGAAATATATATACAAAATACACATGAAATTATGTAAATACATATAAAAATGTATATACAAAATACATATTAAGTAATGTAAATTCCTGTCAAAGTAAATAAACAAAATATCATGAAAAGAATGTGTATTTGTATGAAAATAAATAATAGATAATAAATTTGTATGAAATATATATGCAAGATACACATTAAATAATGTAAATATGTATAATAAAAAAATATATACAAAAAACAAATAGAATAATGTAAAATCGTATCAAAATAAATACACCGAATATTAATAAAATAATGTAAATTTGAATGAAAATAAAGATGCAATATATACAAAATACACATAATTTTTTTTAATTTGTATTGAAATAAATATACAAAATGCACATACAATAAGGTAAATTTGTATTGAAAGAGATATGCAAAAATACATATAAAACAATGTAAATTTGTTTCAAAATATATATACGAATACAAATAAAAAAACGTAGATTTCTATAAAATTATATATACAAAATACACATAAAATTAAGTAAATACGAATAAAAAAATGTATTCAAAATGCACATAAAATAATGTAACTTCGAATTAAAATAAATAAAAAAATACCAATAAAAGAATGTGTATTTGGATAAATATAAATATACAAAATACACATACAAAATAAACATGAAATAAGGTAGATTTGTAATAAAATATATGTGCAAAATACACATACAATAATGTAAATTTATATGAAAATATATATACAAATACACATAAAATACCATGAATTTGTATAAATATATATATTCAAAATAAATATTAAATAATGTAAGAGCGTATAAAAATATATATACAAAGTACATATAAAATTAAAATTAAGATGCAAAATACCTATAAAATAACGCTTTTTTTTAAACTATTGATACCAAAATACACATAAAATATTTGAAATTGTATTAAAATAAATATACAAAATGCACATACAATAAGGTAAATTTATATTGAAATAGATATGCAAAATACATATAAAATAATGTAAATTTGTCTCAAAATACATATACGAATACACATAAAACAACGTAGAGTTCTATAATAATACATATACAAAATACACATAAAATTAAGTAAATACGTATAAAAAATGTATATAAAATACACATAAAATAATGTAAACTCGTATAAATGTAAATAAACAATATACCAATAAAAGAATGTGTATTTGTATAAATATAAATATACAAAATGCACATAAAATAACGTAAATTTATATAAAACTATATACATAAAATAACGCAAATTTCTATAAAAATATATGTACAAAAATGAACATTAGATAAATTTGCATAAAAATATATATAAAAAACACACATTAGATAATGTAAATGAGTGTAAAAATATGTATACAAAATACCTATGAAATAATCTAAATTCGTATCGAATTCAATTAAGAAATACCAATAAAATAATGTAATTTTGGATGAAAATATATATACAAAATACACATAAAGTAACCTAAATACAAATACAAATATACACATAAAATAATTTAAAATTGAAAGAAATAAATATACAAAATAAACATAAAATAAGGTAAATTTGTTATGAAATATATGAAAAAATACACATAAAATAATATAAATTTGTATGAAAATATATATACAAATACACATTAAATAACATGAATTTGTATAAAATTTGTATCAAAATATATACTTATACACACAATAAATTAACGTAATTTTTTTATGAAAATGTATATACAAAATACACATAAAATAATTTAAATACGTAGAAAAATATATATACAAAAAACACATAAAATAATGTAAATATGTATGAAAATATATAAACAAATACACATAAAATAATGTAAATTTGGATAAAATATATATACAAAATGAACATATATATATACAAAATGAACATTAAATAATGTAAATATATATATAAAAAAATATATACAAAAAACACATAGAATAATGTTCAATCGTATCAAAATAAATAAAGAGAATATCAATAAAATAATGTAAATTTGTATGAAAATAAAGATGCAAAATATCCATATAATAACGCATATTTGCATAAAAATATATATAAAAAAGACATATAAAATAATTAAATTTGTATTAAAATAAATATACAAAATGAACGTACAATAAAGTAAATTTGTATTGAAATAGATATGCAAAATACATATTAATAATGTAAATTTGTATCAAAATATATATACGAATATTCATAAAATAGAGTAAATTTCTATGAAAATATAGATAGAAAACAGATATACAAAATACACATATAACTAGTTAAATTTATATTTAAATACATGTACAAAAAACACATAAAATAATGTAGATTTGTATGAAATGAAAACAAATACATTTTATATAAAATATATATACAAAATACACATAGAATAATGTAAAATCATATCTAAATAAATACACAGAATATCAATAAAATAATGTAAATTTGTATGAAAATAAAGATGCAAAATACCAATAAAATAAAGCATATTTTTATAAAAATACATATACAAAAATACACATAGATTAATCAAATTTGTATTATAATTAATATACAAAATGCACATTCAATAAGGTAAATTTGTATTAAAAAAATATGCAAAATACTTATAAAACAATGTAAATTTGTTTCAAAATATATATACGAATACACATAAAATAACGCAGATTTCTATAGAAATATATATACAAAATACACATGAAATGATGTAAGTACGTATAAAAATATATACAAAATACATATTAAATAATGTAAATTCGTGTCAAAATGAATAAACAAAATATCATGAAAAGAATGTGTATTTGTATGAAAATAGATATACAAAATACACATAAAATAACCTAAATTTGTATAAAACTATATACAAAAATACACAAAAATAATTTAAACTTGTATGAAAATAAATATACAAAAAACATATAAAACTAGGTAAATTTGTATTGAAATACATATACAAAATACACATAAAATAATGTAAATTTGAATGAAAATATATAAACCTATAGACTTAAAATAACGTAAATTTGTATCAAATATATATACAAAAAACACATTAAATAATGTAAATATGTATAAAAAAATATACAAAACACAAATAAAATAATGTATAATCGTATCAAAATAAATACAGAAAATTTTAATAAAATAATGTAAGTTTGTATGAAAATTAAGATGCAAAATACCCATAAAATAACGCATTTTTTATAAAAATATATATACGAAAAAACATAAAATATTTGATTTTGTATTAAAATAAATAGATATACAAAATGCACATAAAATAAGCTAAATTTGAATTGAAATATATATACAAAATACATAAAATAATGTAAATTTGTATCAAAATACTTATACAAATACACATATAATAACGTAAATTTGTATAAAAATATATAAATAAAATACACATTATATAATGTAAATACGTATAAAAAAATGTACAAAATACACAAATAATCATGTAATTCGTATCAAAATAAATAGACAAAATACCAATAAAATAATGTAAATTTCTATGAGAAAACATATACAAAATACACATAAATAACGCAAATATCAATAAAAATATATATAATATATTTAAATATTTAAAATATTTAATGTATATTTTGTAAATATATTTTATCCAAATTTACGTTATTTTATATGTATTTGTTCATATATTTTCATACAAATTTACATTATTTTATGTGAGTTTTGTATATGTATTTCAATACAAATTTGCCTAACTTTATGTGTATTTTGCATATCTATTTTCAAACAAATTTAAATAATTTTTGTGTATTTTTGTATATATTTTTATACCAATTTTAGTTATTTTATTTGTTTTTTGTATATATATTTTCCTACAAATATACATTCTTTTATTGGAATTTTGTGTATTTAATTTTTTACGAATTTACATTATTTTATGTGTATTTGTATATATATTTTCATATAAATTTACATTATTTTATGTATATTTTGTACATATATTTCATTACAAATTTACCTTATTTTATGTTTATTTTGTATGTGTATTTTGTACATTTATATTTATACAAATACACATTCTTTTATTGGTATTTTGTTTATTTATTTTGTTTCGAATTTACATTATTTTATGTGTATTTTGTTTACATTTTTTTATACGTATTTACTTAATTTTATGTGTATTTTGTATATATATTTTTATAGAAATCTACGTTATTTTATGTGTATTCGTACATATATTTTGAAACAAATTTACATTGTTTTATATGTACCATAAGGTAAATTTGTATTGAAATAGATATGCAAAATACATATAAAGCAATGTAAATTTGTTTCAAAATATGTATACGAATACACATAATATAACGTAGATTTCTATAAAAATATATATACAAAATACACATAAAATGAAGTAAATACGTATAAAAAATGTATACAAAATACACATAAAATAATATAAATTGTATCAAAATAAATAAACAAAATACCAATAAAAGAATGTATTTGTATAAATATAAATATACAAAATACACATAAAATAACGTAAATTTATATAAAACTATAAACAAAATACACAGAAGTAATTAAATTTGTATAAAATATACAAAATACACACAAAATAAGCTAAATTTGAATTGAAATATATATACAAAATACATGAAATAAAGTAAATTTGTATCAAAATATTTATACAAATATTATAATAACGTAAATTTGTGAAAATATATAAACAAAATACATTAAATAATGTAAATACGTATAAAAAATGTGTACAAAATACACATATAATCATGTAATTCGTATCAAAATAAATAAACAAAATACCAATAAAATAATATACATTTGTATATAGTAATATATATATATATATATATATATATATATATATATATATATATATATATATACAAAATAACCATAAAAGAAGGTAAATTTGTAATGAAATATATGTACAAAATACACATAAAATAATGTAAATTTATATGAATATATATATATATATATATATATATATATATATATATATATATATATATATATATATATATATATATATATATATATATATATATATATATATATATATATATAAAGTACATATAAAATAATGTAAATTGTATCAATATAAATCAACAAAATACCAATAAAATAATATATATTTGAATGAAAACAGATTTACAAAATACACATAACATAACTAAAATTTGTATTGAAATATATACAAAATACATATAAATAATTTGAGTTTGTATGAAAATAGATATTCAAAATACACATAAACTAGGTAAATTTCTTTTGAAATATATATACAAAATACCCATAAAATATTGTAAATTTGTGTCAAAATATAAACAAATACATAAAATAACGTAAATTTGTATGAAAATATATACAAAATACACATAGAATAATGTCAAATCGTATCAAAATGAATGAGCAGAATATCAATAAAATAACGTAAATTTTGTATGAAAATAAAGATGCAAAATACCCATAAAATAAAGCATATTTTTATAAAAATACATATACAAAAATACACATAGAATAATTAAATTTGTATTAAAATTAATATACAAAATGCATATACAATAAGGTAAATTTGTATTAAAAAAATATGTAAAATACACATAAAAGTGTAAATTCGTTTAAAAATCTATATACGAATACAAATAAAATTCAAATTTACGTTATTTTATGTGTATTTTGTATATTTATATTTATACAAATACACATTCTTTTATTGGTATTTTGTTTATTTATTTTGATACGAATTTACATTATTTTATGTGTATTTTGTATGCATTTGTTTATACGTATTTACTTCTTTTTATGTGTATTTTGTATATATTTTATAGAAATCTACGTTATTTTGTGTGTATTCGTATATATATTTTGAAACAAATTTACATTGTTTTATATGTATTTTGCATATCTATTTCAATACAAATTTACCTTATTGTATGTGCATTTTGTATATTTATTTTAATACAAATTCAAATATCTTATGTGTATTTTGGTATATATATTTTTATAAAAAAAATGCGTTTCTTTATGGGTATTTTGCATCTTAATTTACATACAAATTTACATTATTTTATTAAGATTCTGCGTATTTATTTTGATACTATTTTACATTATTCTATTTGTGTTTTGTATATATATATTTTTATACATATTTACATAATTTAATGTGTATTTTTTATATATATTTTATACAAATTTACGTAATTTTAGGTGTATTTTTTATATATTTTCATTCAAATTTAAATATTATTTTATGTGTATTTTGTATATGTATTTCAATACAAATCTACCTAATTTTATGTATATTTTGTACATGTATTTAAATACAAATTTATTTAATTATATGAGTATTTTGTATATCTATTTTCATACAAATTGAAATTAATTTTGTGTCTTTTTGTATATATTTTTATACAAATATATTTTGTATATTTTTTGCCTACATATATACGTTCTTTTATCGTAGTTTTGTTTATTTATTTTTATACGAATTTACATTATTTTAGGTGTATTTGAAATGTATATTCTTATACTTATTTATATCATTTTATTTGTGTTTTGAATATATATTTTCATAGAAATTTACTCTATTTTATGGGTATTCGTATATATATTTTGATTCAAATTTACATTATTTATGTTTATTTTGCATAACTATTTCAATACAAATTTACCATATTGTATGTGTATTTTGTATATTTATTTTAATACAAATTTAATTATTTTATGTGTATTTTTGTTAAAATATGCGTTATTATTTGGGTGTTTTGCATCTTTATTTTCATACAAATTTACATTATTTTATTGATATTCTGTTTATTTTTTTATGTGATTTTACATTATTCTATGTGTATTTTGTATATATATTTTTATACACATTTACATTATTTAATGTATATTTTGTATATATATTTTATATAAATTTACGCTATTTTATGTGTATTTGTTTATATATTTTCACAAATTTACAATATTTTATGTGTAATTTGTATATGTATTTCAATACAGATTTGCCTAATTTTATGTGTATTTTGCATATCTATTTTCAAACAAATTTAAATTATCTATATGTATTTTTTATATATTTTGATACAAATTTTAGTTATTTTATTTGTATTTTGTATTTATATTTTCCTACAAATATACATTCTTTTAGTGGAATTTTGTTCATTTATTTTCATAAGAATTTACATAATTTTATGTGTATTTTGTATATATATTTTTCTACGTATTTACATTATTTTATGTGTATTTTTTATATATATTTTCATAAAAATTTACGTTATTTTATTGTGTGTATTCGTATATGATTTCATACAAATTTACATTATTTTATGTTTATTTTGCATATCTATTTCAATATAGATTTACCATATTTTATGTGTATTTTGTATATTTATTTTAATACAAATTTAATTATTTTATGTGAACTTTGTATACATTTTCTTATACGTATTTACTTCATTTAATGTGTATTTTGTATATATATTTTTATAGTAATCTACGTTATTTTATGTGTATTGGTATATATATTTTGAAGCAAATTTGCATTGTTTTATATGTATTTAGCATATCTATTTCAATATAAATCTACCTTATTGTATGTGCATTTTGTATATTTATTGTAATACAAATTTAAATATTTTATTATTTTGGTATATATATTTTTATAAAAAGAGTTTTATATAAATTTAAAATATTTTATGTGTATTTTGTATATCTATTTTCATACAAATACACTTTTTTTATTGATATTTTGTTTATTTATTTTGACGCGAATTCACATTATTTAATGTGTATTGTGTATATATATTTTTATACGTATTTACGTCATTTCATGTGTATTTTGTATATATATTTCTAGAAATATATGTTATTTTATGTGTATTCGTATATATATTTTGAAACAAATATACATTGTTTTATGTGCATTTTGCATATTTTTTCAATATAAATTTACCTTATCGTACGTGCATTTTGTATATTAATTTTAATACAAATTTAATTATTCTATGTGTATTTTTGTATATGTATTTTCATAAAAAAATGCTTTATTTTATGGGTATTTTGCATCTTTATTTTCATTCAAATTTACCTTATTTTATTGATATTCTGTGTATTTATTTTGATACGATTTTACATTATTCTATGTATATTTTGTATATATATTTCATACAAATGAACGTTATTTTATGTGAATTTGTTTTCATTTCATACAAATTTACATTATTTTATGTGTATTTTGTACATATATTTAAATACAAATTTAACTAATTATATGTGTATTATGTATATCTATTTTCATACAAATTGAAATTAATTTTGTGTATTTTAGTATATATTTTATTCAAATTTTCGTAATTTTATGTGAATTTTGTATATTTATTTTCCTACAAATATACGTTCTTTTATCGGAATTTTGTTTATTTATTTTGATACGAATTTTCATTATTTTAGGTGTATTTGATATATATATTTTTATACTTATTTACATAATTTTATATGTATTTTGAATATATATTTTCATAGAAATTTACTCTATTTTATGTGTATTCGTATATATATTTTGATACAAATTTACATTATTTATGTGTATTTCGCATATCTATTTCAATACAAATTTTCTTTATTGTATGTGCATTTTGTATATTTATTTTGATGCAAATTTAATTATTTTATGTGTATTTTGTATATATTTTTAAACAAATGTGCGTTATTATATGGGTATTTTCCATCTATATTTTCATACAAATTTACACTATTTTATTGAGTGTCTGTTTATTTATTTTGATACGATTTTATGTTATTCTGTGTATTTTGTATATATATTTTTAGACATATTTACATTATTTAATGTATATTTTGTACATATATTTTATGGAAATTTACGTTATCTTATGTGAATTTGTTTATATATTTTCATACAAATTTACATTATTTTATGTGTATTTTGTATATGTATTTCAATAAAAATTTGCCTAATTTCATTTGTATTTTGCATATCTATTTTCAAACAAATTCAAACTATTTTGTGTATTTTGTATTATTTTTATACAATTTTTTTATTTTTTTTATTTTGTATATTTATTTTCCTACACATATACATTCTTTTAGAGGAAATTTTGTTTATTTATTTTGATACGAGTTTACATTATTTTATGTGTATTTTGTATATATATTTTTCTATGTATTTACATTATTTTATGTGTATTTTGTATATATATTTTCATAAAAATTTACGTAATTTTATTGTGTGTATTCGTATATATTTTGATAAAAATTTTCATTATTTTTTGTGTTTTTTGCATATCTATTTCAATAAAAATCTACCTTATTGTATGTGTATTTTGTATATTTATTTTAATACAAATTTAATTATTTTCTGTGTATTTTTGTATATATTTTTTTTTAAATATGAGATATTTTATGGGTATTTTGCATCTATAATTTTATAAATTTTTACATTAATTACATATCTTTTATACGTATTTACATTATTTAATGTGTATTTTGTTTTAATATTTTTATACAAATTTACGTTATTATATGTGTATTTGAATATATATTTTGATACAAATTTACATTATTTTATGTATTTTCTATATTTAATTCAATTCAAATTTAGCTTATTTTATGTGTCTTTTGTATATCTATTTTCATACAAATTCAATTATTTTTGTTTATTTTTGTATATAGTTTCATACAATTTTACATTAATTTATGTGTATTTTGTATATTTATATTTATACAAGTAAAAATTCTTTTATTGGCATTTAGTTTATTTATTTTGATACGAATTTACATTATTTTATGTGTATTTTGTATACATTTTCTTATACGTATTTACTTCATTTTATGTGTATTTTGTATATATATTTTATAGAAATCTACGTTATTTTATGTGTATTCATATGTATATTTTGAAACAAATTTACATTGTTTTATATGTATTTTGCATATCTATTTCAATACAAATTTACCTTATTGTGTGTGCATTTTGTATATTTATTGTAATACAAATTTAAATATGTTATATGCATTTAGGTATATATATTTTCATAAAAAAATGCGTTGTTTTATGGGTATTTTGCATCTTTATTTTCATACAAATTTACATTATTTTATTAATATTCTGTGTATTTATTTTGATACTATTTTACATTATTCTATTTGTGTTTTGTATATATTTTTTACATATATTTACATTATTTAATGTGTATTTTCTATATATATCATACAAATTTTCGTTATTTTAAGTGTATTTGTTTATATATTTTATTCAAATTTACATTATTTTATGTGTATTTTGTATATGTATTTCAATAGAAATTTACCTAATTTCATGTGTATTTTTTATATATATTTTATACAAATTTAATTTATTTTTTGTGTATTTTTGTATAGTTTTATACACATTTACAATATTTTAAGTGTATTTTGTATATCTATTTTCATACAAACACACATTCTTTTATTGATATTTTGTTTATTTATTTTGATGCGAATTTACATTATTTAATGTGTATTGTGTATATATATTTTTATACGTATTTACGTCATTTCATGTGTATTTTGTATATATATTTCTATAGAAATATACGTTATTTTATGTGTATTCGTACATATATTTTGAAACAAATATACATTGTTTTATGTGCATTTTGCATATTTTTTCAATACAAATTTACCTTATTGTACGTGCATTTTGTATATTAATTTTAATATTAATTTAGCTATTCTATGTGTATTTTTGTATATGTATTTTTATCGAAATATGCTTTATTTTATGGGTATTTTGCATCTTTATTTTCATACAAAATTACATTATTTTATTGATATTCTTTATATTTATTTTGATACGATTTTACATTATTCTATGTATATTTTGTATATCTATTTTATACCAATGTACGTTATTTTATGTGAATTTGTTTTCATTTCATACAAATTTACATTATTTTATGTGAATTTTGTACATGTATTTAAATACAAATTTAACTAATTATGTGTATTTTGTATATCTATTTTCATACAAATTGAAATTAATTTTGTGTATTTTTGTATATATTTTTATTCAAATTTTCGTAATTTTATGTGTATTTTGTATATTTATTTTCCTACAAATATACGTTCTTTTATCGGAATTTTATTTATTTATTTTGATACGAATTTTCAATTTTTTAGGTGTATTTGATATATATATATTTTTATACTTATTTACATAATTTTATATGTATTTTGAATATATATTTTCATAGAAATTTACTCTATATGTATATGTATAGAAAATACACATGAAATAATCTAAATTCGAATCGATATAAATGAAAAAAATACCGATAAAATTATGTAATTTTGAATGAAAATATATATAGAAAATACACATAAAATAACGTAAATACAAATAAATATATACACATAAAATGATTTGAATTTGAATGAAAATAGATATAAAAATAAACTTAAAATAATGCAAATTTATAATGAAATATATATACAAAATACACATAAAATAATGTAGATTTGTTTCAAAATATATATACGAATACACATAAAATAACGTAGATTTCTATAGAAATATATATACGAAATACACATGAAATGTTGTAAATACGTATAAAAATATATATACAAAATACAAATTAAATAATGTAAATTCGTGTCAAAATAAATAATTAAAATATCAATAAAAGAATGTGTATTTGTATGAAAATACATATACAAAATACGCATAAAATAACGTAAATTTGTATAAAACTATATATAAAAATACACAAACATAAGTTAAATTTGTATGAAAATAAATATACAAAACACACATAAAATTAGGTAAATTTGTAAAGAAATACAAATACAAAATACACATAAAACAATGTAAATTTGAATGAAAATATATAAACAAATACACTTAAATTAACATAAATTTGTATAAAATATATATAAAAAATACTCATTAAATAATGTAAATATGTATAAAAAATATATAAACAAAACACAAATAGAATAATGTAAAATCGTATTAAAATAAATACACAGAATGTAAATAAAATAATGTAAATTTGTATGAAAATAAAGAATCAAAATACCCATAAAATAACGCATTTTTTATAAATATACAAAATACACATGAAAGGATGTAAATACGTATAAAAATATATATACAAAATACACATTAAATAATGTAAATTCGCGTCAAAATAAATAAACAAAATGTCAATAAAAGAATGTGTATTTGTATGAAAATAAATATACAAAATACACATAAGATAACATAAATTTGTATAAAACTATATACAAAAATACACAAAAATAATTTAAATTTGTATGAAAATAAATATACAAAATACACATAAAATTAGGTAAATTTGTATTGAAATACATATACAAAATACTCATAAAATACTGTAAATTTGAATGAAAATACATAAACAAATACTCTTAAAATAACGTAAATTTGTATAAAAAAATATATACAAAACACAAATAGAATAATGTAAAATCGTATCAAAATAAATACACAGAATATTAATAAAATAATTTAAATTTGTATGAAAATAAAGAAGCAAAATACCCATAAAATAACGCTTTATTTTTTTAAATATATATACAAAAATACACATAAAAAAAATTATTTGTATTAAAATAAATATACAAAATACACATACAATAAGGTAAATCTGTATTGAAATAGATATTCAAAATACATATAAAACAATGTAAATTTGTTACAAAATATTTATACGAATACACATAAAATAACGTAGATTTGTATAAAAATATATATACAAAATACACGTAAAATGAAGTAAATACGTATAAAAAAATGTATACAAAATACACATAAAATAATGTAAATTCGTATCAAAATAAATAAACAAAATACCAATAAAAGAATGTGTATTTGTATAAATATAAATATACAAAATACACATAAAATAACGTAAATTTGTATAAAACAATATACAAAAATACACAGAAGTAATTAAATTCGTATGAAAATAGATATACAAAATACAGATAAAATAAGCTAAATTTGAATTGAAATGTATATACAAAATACATAAAATAATGTAAATTTGTATCAAAATATTTATAAAAATACATATAATAACGTAAATTTGTTTAAAAATATATAAACAAAATACACATTAAGTAATGTAAATACGTATAAAAAATATGTACAAAATACACATATAATCATGTAATTCGTATCAAACTAAATAAACAAAATAGCAATAAAATAATGTAAATTTGTATGAGAAAACATATACAAATACATATAAAAAAACGCTAATTTCTATAAAAATATATGTCCAAAAATGAACGTAAAATAAATTAACTTTGGATAAAAATATATATACAAAACACACATTAAATAATGTAAAAGCGTACATAAAATAACCTAAATTTGTATAAAACTATATACAAAAATACACAAAAATAATTTTAATTTGTATGTAAAGAAATATACAAAATACACATAAAATTAGGTTAATTTCTATTGAAATACATATACAAAATACACATAAAATAATGTAAATTTGAAAGAAAATATATAAACAAATACACATATAATAACGTAAATTTGTATGAAATATATATACAAAATACACATTAAATAATGTAAATATGTATAAAAAAATATATACAAAACACAAATAGAATAATGTAAAATCGTATCAAAATATATACACAGAATATTAATAAAATAATGTAAATTTGTATGAAAATTAAGATGCAAAATACCTATAAAATAACGCATTTTTTATAAAATTATTGATACCAAAATACACATAAAATATTTGAATTTGTATCAAAATAAATATACAAAATGCACATACAATAAGGTAAATTTGTATTGAAATAGATATGCAAAATACATATAAAATAATGTAAATTTGTTTCAAAATATATATGCGAATACACATAAAATAACGTAGATTTCTATAAAAATACATATACAAAATACACATAAAATTAAGTAAATACATATAAAAGAAATGTATACAAAATAAACATAAAATAATGTAAATTCGTATAAATATAAATAAACAATATAGCAATAAAAGAATGTGTATTTGTATAAATATAAATATACAAAATGCACATAAAACAACGTAAAGTTATATAAAACTATATACATAAAATAACGCAAATTTCTATAAAAATATATGTACAAAAATGATCATAAAATAAATTTGCATAAAAATATATATACAAAAATCACATTAGATAATGTAAATGATTATAAAAATATGTATACAAAATAACTATGAAATAATCTAAATTCGTATCGAATTAAATTAAGAAAATACCAATATAATAATGTAATTTTGGATGAAAATATATATACAAAATACACATAAAATAACCTAAATACAAATACAAATATACACATAAAATAATTTAAAATTGAATGAAATAAATATACAAAATAAACATAAAATAAGGTAAATTTCTAATGAAATATATGAAAAAATACACATAAAATAATATAAATTTGTATGAAAATATATATACAAATACACATTAAATAACATGAATTTGTATAAAATTTGTATCAAAATATATACGAATACACACAATAAAATAACGTAATTTTTTTTATGAAAATGTATATACAAAATACACATAAAATAATGTAAATTTGTATAAAAATATATAAACAAATACACATAAAATAATGTAAATTTGGATAAAATATATATACAAAATAAACCTTAAATAATATAAATATGTATAAAAAATATATACAAAATACACATAGAATAATGTTAAATCGTATCAAAATAAATAAAGAGAATATCAATAAAATAATGTAAATTTGTATGAAAATAAAGATGCAAAATATCCATATAATAACGCATATTTGCATAAAAATATATATACAAAAATACATTTAAAATAGTTAAATTTGTAATAAAATAAATACACAAAATGCACGTACAATAAAGAAAATTTGTATTGAAATAGATATGCAATATACACATCAATAATGTAAATTTGTATCAAAATATATATACGAATACTCATCAAATAGAGTAAATTTCTATGAAAATATACATACAAAATAGATATACAAAATACACATATAACTAGTTAAATTTGTATTTAAATACATGTACAAAAAACACATAAAATAATGTAGATTTGTTTGAAATGAAAACAAATACATTTTATATAAAATATATATACAAAATAAACATAGAATAATGTAAAATCATACCAAATAAATACACAGAATATCAATAAAATAATGTAAATTTGTATGAAAAAAAAGATGCAAAATACCCATAAAATAAAGCATATTTTTATAAAAATACATACACAAAAATACACAGATTAATCAAATTTGTATTAAAATTAATATACAAAATGCACATACAATAATGTAAATTTGTATTGAAAAAATATGCAAAATACACATAAAACAATGTAAATTTGTTTCAAAATATATATACGAATACACATAAAATAACGTAGATTTCTATAGAAATATATAAACAAAATACACTTGAAATAATGTAAATACGTATAAAAATATATATACAAAATACACATTAAATAATGCTAATTCGTGTCAAAATAAATAAAAAAATATCATGAAAAGAATGTGTATTTGTATGAAAATATATATACAAAATACACATAAAATAACCTAAATTTGTATAAAACTATATACAAAAATAAACAAAAATAATTTAAACATGTATGAAAATAAATATACAAAAAACATAAAATTAGGTAAATTTGTATTGAAATACATATACAAAATACACATAAAATAATGTAAATTTGAATGAAAATATATAAACATATAGACTTAAAATAACGTAAATTTGTATCAAATATATATACAAAAAACACATTAAATATTGGAAATATGTATAAAAAAATATATACAAAACACAAATAAAATAATGTAAAATCGTATCAAAATAAATACAGAAAATATTAATAAAATAATGTAAATTTGTATGAAAATTAAGACTCAAAATACCCGTCATGTGTATTCGTATATATATTTTGAACCAAATTTACATTGTTTATATGTATTTTGCATATCTATTTTTGTGTATTCTGTATTTATTTTTGTTATACATAGAATAAAGTAAAATCCTATCAAAATAAGTACACAGAATATCAATAAAATAATTTAAATTTGTATGAAAACAAAGATGCAAAATACCCATAAGATAAAGCATTTTTTTTTAAATACATATACAAAAATACACATAGAATAATTAAATTTGTATTAAAATTAATATACAAAATGCACACATACAATAAGGTAAATTTGTATTGAAAAAAAAACGCAAAATATAAATAAAACATTGTAAATTTGTTTCAAAATATATATACGAATACACATAAAATAACGTAGATTTCTATAGAAATATATATACAAAATACACATGAAATTATGTAAATACGTATAAAAAATATATATATAAAATACATATTAAGTAATGTAAATTCGTGTCAAAATAAATAAACAAAATATCTTGAAAAGAATGTGTATTTGTATGAAAATAAATAATAGATAATAAATTTGTATGAAATATATATGCAAGATATACATTAAATAATGTAAATATGTATAAAAAAAATATATACAAAAAACAAATAGAATAATGTAAGATCGTATAAAAATAAATACACCGAATATTAATAAAATAATGTAAATTTGTATGAAAATAAAGATGCAAAATTCCCATCAAATAGCGCATTTCTTATAAAAATATATATACCAAAATACACATAAAATATTTAAATTTGTATTGAAATAAATATACAAAATGCACATACAATAAGGTAAACTTCTATTGAAAGAGATATGCAAAAATACATATAAAACAAAGTAAATTTGTTTAAAAATATATATACGAATACACATAAAATAACGTAGATTTCTATAAAAATATATATACAAAATACACATAAAATTAGATAAATACGTATAAAAAAAGTAAACAAAATACACATAAAATAATATAAATTCGAAACAAAATAAATAAAAAAAATACCAATAAAAGAATGTGTATTTGTATAAATATAAATGTACAAAATACACATGCAAAATAAACATAAAATAAGGTAAATTTGTAATGAAATATATGTACAAAATACACATAAAATAATGTATATTTATATGAAAATATATATACAAATACACATAAAATGCCATGAATTTGTATAAAATTATATATTCAAAATAAATATTAAATAATGTAAATGCGTATAAAAATATATATAAAAAGTACATATAAAATAATGTAAATTCGTATCAATATAAATCAACAAAATACCAATAAAATAATATATATTTGAATGAAAATAGATTTACAAAATACACATAACATAAGTAAAATTTGTATTGAAATATATCCAAAAATACATAAAAATAATTTGAGTTTGTATGAAAATAGATATTCAAAATACACATAAAACTAGGTAAATTTCTTTTGAAGTATATATACAAAATACCCATAAAATATTGTAAATTTGTGTCAGAATATATAAACAAATACACATAAAATAACGTAAATTTGTTTGAAAAATATATACAAAATACACATAGAATAATGTCAAATCGTATCAAAATGAATGAGCAGAATATCAATAAAATAACGTAAATTTGTATGAAAATAAAGATGCAAAATACCCATAAAATAAAGCATATTTTTATTAAAATACATATACAAAAATACACATAGAATAATTAAATTTTTATTAAAATTAATATACAAAATTCATATACTATAAGGTAAATTTGTATTGAAAATATATGCAAAATACACATAAAAGTGTAAATTTGTTTAAAAATCTATATACGAATACACATAATATAACGTAGATTTCTATAGAAATATATATACAAAATACACATGAAATGATGTAAATACGTATAAAAATATATATGCAAAATACACATTAAATAATTTAAATTCTCGTCAAAATAAATAAACAAAATATCAATAAAAGAATGTGTATTTGTATGAAAATGGATATACAAAATACTCATAAAATAACCTAAGTTTGTATAAAACTATTTTCAAAAATACACAAAAATAATTTAAATTTGTATGAAAATAAATATACAAAATACACATAAAATTATTTTGTATATCTATTTTATACAAATGTACGTTATTTTATGTGAATTTGTTTTCATTTCATACAAATTTACATTATTTTATGTGTATTTTGTACATGTATTTAAATACAAATTTAACTAATTACATACTTTTATAAAAATACATATACAAAAATACACATAGATTAATCAAATTTGTATTAAAATTAATATACAAAATGCACATACAATAAGGTAAATTTGTATTGAAAAAATATGCAAAATACACATAAAACAATGTAAATTTGTTTCAAAATATATATTCGAATACACATAAAATAACGCAGATTTCTATAGAAATATATATACAAAATACACTTGAAATAATGTAAATACGTATAAAAATATATATACAAAATACACATTAAATAATGTTAATTCGTGTCAAAATAAATAAATAAAATATCATGAAAAGAATGTGTATTTGTATGAAAGTAGATATACAAAATACACATAAAATAACCTAAATTTGTATAAAACTGTATACAAAAATACACAAAAATAATATAAAATTGTATTAAATATATATACAAAATACATAAAATTAGGTAAATTTGTATTGAAATACATATACAAAATACACATAAAATAATGTAAATTTGAATGAAAATATATAAACATATAGACTTAAAATAACGTAAATTTGTATCAAATATATATACAAAAAACACATTAAATAATGTAAATATGTATAAAAAATATATACAAAACACAAATAAAATAATGTAAAATCGTATCAAAATAAATACAGAAAATATTAATAAAATAATGTAAATTTGTATGAAAATTAAGATTCAAAATACCCATGTCATGTGTATTCGTATATATATTTTGAACCAAATTTACATTGTTTATATGTATTTTGCATATCTATTTTTGTGTATTCTGTATTTATTTTTGTTATACATAGAATAATGTAAAATCCTATCAAAATAAGTACACAGAATATCAATAAAATAATTTAAATTTGTATGAAAACAAAGATGCAAAATACCCATAAGATAAAGCATTTTTTTTTAAATACATATACAAAAATACACATAGAATAATTAAATTTGTATTAAAATTAATATACAAAATGCACACATACAATAAGGTAAATTTGTATTGAAAAAAAAACGCAAAATATAAATAAAATATTGTAAATTTTTTTCAAAATATATATACGAATACACATAAAATAACGTAGATTTCTATAGAAATATATATACAAAATACACATGAAATTATGTAAATACGTATAAAAATATATATAAAATACATATTAAGTAATGTAAATTCGTGTCAAAATAAATAAACAAAATATCTTGAAAAGAATGTGTATTTGTATGAAAATAAATAATAGATAATAAATTTGTATGAAATATATATGCAAGATATACATTAAATAATGTAAATATGTATAAAAAAATATATATACAAAAAACAAATAGAATAATGTAAGATCGTATAAAAATAAATACACCGAATATTAATAAAATAATGTAAATTTGTATGAAAATAAAGATGCAAAATTCCCATCAAATAGCGCATTTCTTATAAAAATATATATACCAAAATACACATAAAATATTTAAATTTGTATTGAAATAAATATACAAAATGCACATACAATAAGGTAAACTTCTATTGAAAGAGATATGCAAAAATACATATAAAACAAAGTAAATTTGTTTAAAAATATATATACGAATACACATAAAATAACGTAGATTTCTATAAAAATATATATACAAAATACACATAAAATTAGATAAATACGTATAAAAAAATGTAAACAAAATACACATAAAATAATATAAATTCGAAACAAAATAAATAAAAAAATACCAATAAAAGAATGTGTATTTGTATAAATATAAATGTACAAAATACACATACAAAATAAACATAAAATAAGGTAAATTTGTAATGAAATATATGTACAAAATACACATAAAATAATGTATATTTAAATGAAAATATATATACAAATACACATAAAATGCCATGAATTTGTATAAAATTATATATTCAAAATAAATATTAAATAATGTAAATGCGTATAAAAATATATATAAAAAGTACATATAAAATAATGTAAATTCGTATCAATATAAATCAACAAAATACCAATAAAATAATATATATTTGAATGAAAATAGATTTACAAAATACACATAACATAAGTAAAATTTGTATTGAAATATATCCAAAAATACATAAAAATAATTTGAGTTTGTATGAAAATAGATATTCAAAATACACATAAAACTAGGTAAATTTCTTTTGAAGTATATATACAAAATACCCATAAAATATTGTAAATTTGTGTCAGAATATATAAACAAATACACATAAAATAACGTAAATTTGTTTGAAAAATATATACAAAATACACATAGAATAATGTCAAATCGTATCAAAATGAATGAGCAGAATATCAATAAAATAACGTAAATTTGTATGAAAATAAAGATGCAAAATACCCATAAAATAAAGAATATTTTTATTAAAATACATATACAAAAATACACATAGAATAATTAATTTTTTATTAAAATTAATATACAAAATTCATATACTATAAGGTAAATTTGTATTGAAAATATATGCAAAATACACATAAAAGTGTAAATTTGTTTAAAAATCTATATACGAATACACATAATATAACGTAGATTTCTATAGAAATATATATACAAAATACACATGAAATGATGTAAATACGTATAAAAATATATATGCAAAATACACATTAAATAATTTAAATTCTCGTCAAAATAAATAAACAAAATATCAATAAAAGAATGTGTATTTGTATGAAAATGGATATACAAAATACTCATAAAATAACCTAAGTTTGTATAAAACTATATACAAAAATACACAAAAATAATTAAAATTTGTATGAAAACAAATATACAAAATACACAAAAAATCATTTTGTATATCTATTTTATACAAATGTACGTTATTTTATATGAATTTATTTTCATTTCATACAAATTTACATTATTTTATGTGTATTTTGAACATGTATTTAAATACAAATTTAACTAATTACATATTTTTATAAAAATACATATACAAAAATACACATAGATTAATCAAATTTGTATTAAAATTAATATACAAAATGCACATACAATAAGGTAAATTTGTATTGAAAAAATATGCAAAATACACATAAAACAATGTAAATTTGTTTCAAAATATATATTCGAATACACATAAAATAACGCAGATTTCTATAGAAATATATATACAAAATACACTTGAAATAATGTAAATACGTATAAAAATATATATACAAAATACACATTAAATAATGTTAATTCGTGTCAAAATAAATAAATAAAATATCATGAAAAGAATGTGTATTTGTATGAAAGTAGATATACAAAATACACATAAAATAACCTAAATTTGTATAAAACTGTATACAAAAATACACAAAAATAATTTAAACTTGTATTCAAATAAATATACAAAAAACATATAAAAATAGGTAAATTTGTATTGAAATGCATATACAAAATACACATAAAATAATGTAAATTTGAATGAAAATATATAAACATATAGACTTAAAATAACGTAAATTTGTATCAAATATATATACAAAAAAAACATTAAATAATGTAAATATGTATAAAAAAATATATACAAAACACAAATAAAATAATGTAAAATCGTATCAATATAAATACAGAAAATATTAATAAAATAATGTAAATTTGTATGAAAATTAAGATGCAAAATACCCTTAAAATAACGCATTTTTTATAAATATATATATAAGAAAAAACATAAAATATTTGATTTTGTATTAAAATAAATAGATATACAAAATACACATAAAATAAGCTAAATTTGAATTGAAACATATATACAAAATACATAAAATAATGTAAATTTGTATCAAAATACCTATACAAATGCACATATAATAACGTAAATTTGTATAAAAATATATAAACAAAATACACATTAAATAATGTAAATACGTATAAAAAATGTAAAAAATACACAAATAATCATGTAATTCGTATCAAAATAAATAGACAAAATACCAATAAAATAATGTAAATTTCTATGAGAAAACATATACAAAATACACATAAGTAACGCAAATATCAATAAAAATATATATAATATATTTTTATACATATTTAAAATATTTAATGTATATTTTGTATATATATATTTTATCCAAATTTACATGATTTTATATGTATTTGTTTATATATTTTCATACAAATTTACATTATTTTATGTGAGTTTTGTATATGTATTTCAATACAAATTTGCCTAGCTTTATGTGTATTTTGCATATATATTTTCAAACAAATTTACATTATTTTTGTGTATTTTTGTATATATTTTTATACAAATTTTAGTTATTTTATTTGTTTTTTGTATATATATTTTCCTACAAATATACATTCTTTTATTGGAATTTTGTGGATTTAATTTTTTACGAATTTACATTATTTTATGTGTATTTTGTATATATATATTTTTCTACGAATTTAAACTATTTTATGTGTATTTTATAAATACATTTTCATAAAAATTTACGATATTTTATTGTATGTATTCGTATATATTTTGAAACATTATATACAAATTCATGTTATTTTATGCGTATTTGTATATATATTTTCATACAAATTTATATTATTTTATGTGTATTCTTACATATATTTTATTACAAATTTACTTTATTTTATGTTTTTATTGTATATTTATTTCATTCAATTTTAAATTATTTAATGTGTATATTTGTATTTGTATTTAGGTTATTTTATGTGTGTTTTCTATATATATTTTCATCCAAAATTACATTATTTTATTGTTATTTTCTTAATTTAACTCGATACGATTTTAGATTATTTCATAGGTATTTTGTATACATATTTTTATACTCATTTACATTATCTAATGTGTGTTTTGTATATATTTTTTTATGCAAACTAATTTTATGTGCATTTTTGTACATATATTTTTATAGAAACTTAAAACGTTATTTTATGTGTATTTTGTATATGTTTTCTCATACAAATTTACATTATTTAATTAGTTTTTTGTTTATTTATTTTGATACGAATGACTTGATTATTGGTGTATTTTGTAAATATTTTTTTATACGTATTTACATTACTTAATCTGTATTTTGTTTATATATTTTTTTACAAGTTTACGTTATTATATGTGTATTTGTTAAAAATATTTTGAAACGAATTTACTTTATTTTATGTATTTTGTATATATATTTCAATTCAAATTTAGCTTATTTTGTGTGTATTTTGTATATCTATTTTCATGCAAATTTAATTACTTCTGTGTATTTTTGTATATAGTTTTATACAAATTTACGTTATTCTATGTACATTTTGTATATTTATATTTATACAAATACACATTCTCTTATTGGTATTTTGTTTATTTATATTTATACGAATTTACATTATTTTATGTGTATTTTGTATACAATTTTGATTCGTATTTACTTAATTTTATTTGTATTTTTATATATATATATATATATATATATATATATATATATATATATATATATATATATATATATATATATATATATATATATATATATATATATATATATATATATATATATATATATATATATATATATATATATATATATATATATATATATATATATATATATATATATATATATTTATAGAAATTTTACGTTATTTTATGTGTATTCGTATATATATTTTGAAACAAATTTACATTGTTTTATATGTTTTTTGCATATCTATTTCAATACAAATTTACCTTATTGTATGTGCATTTTGTAAATTTATTTTAATATAAATTCAAATATTTTATGTGTATTTTGGTATATATAATTTTATAAAAAATGCGTTATTTTATAGGTATTTTGCATCTTAGTTTTCATACAAATGTACATTATTTTATTAATATTCTGTGTATATATTTTGATACGATTTTATACTATACTATTTGTGTTTTGTATATATTTTTTTATACGTATTTTCATTATTTAATGTGTATTTTTATATATATTTTATACAAATTAACGTCATTTTAAGTGTATTTGTTTATATAATTTCATTCAAATTTACATTATTTTAAGTGTATTTTGTATATGTATTTCAATACAAATTTACCTAATTTTATGTATATTTTGTAAATTTATTTTCATACAAATTTAAATTATTTTTGTGTTTTTTTGTATATACATAAAGAGTAAATTTCTATGAAAATATATATTCAAAATACATATAAAATTATGTAAATAAGTATAAAAATATATATATCAAATACACCTAAAAAATGAAAATTCGTATCAAAATAAATAAACAAAATTCCGATAAAAGAACGTACATTTGTAGGAAAATAAATATACAAAATACACATAAAATTACGAAAATTTTAATAAAAATATATACAAAAAAACAAAAAAATAAATTTCAATTTGTATGAAAATAGATATACAAAATACACATATAATTAGTTAAATTTGTATTTAAATACATGTGCAAAATACACATAAAATAATGTAAATTTGTATGAAATGAAAACAAATTCACATAAAATAACGTAGAATTGTATAAAATATATATACAAAATATACATAGAATAATGTAAAATCGTATCAAAATAAATACACAGAATATCAATAAAATAATGTAATTTTGTATGAAAATAAAGATGCAAAATACCCATAAAATTAAGAATATTTTTTTAAAAATACATATACAAGAATACACATAGAATAATTAGATTTGTATTAAAATTAATATACAAAATGCACGTACAATAAGGGAAATTTGTATTGAAAAAATATACAAAATGCACATACAACAATGTATATTTGTTTCAAAATATATATACGAATACACATAAAATAACGTATATTTCTATAGAAATATATATACAAAATACACATGAAATGACGTAAATACACAAAAATAATTTAAATTTGTATAAAATTATATATACAAAATACACATAAAACTAGTTAAATTTCTATTGAAATACATATACAAAATACACATAAAATAATGTAAATTTGAATAAAAATATAAAAACAAATACACTTAAAATAACGTAAATTTGTATGAAATATATATAGAAAATACACATTAAATAATGTAAATATGTATAAAAAAATATATACAAAACACAAATAGAATAATGTAAAATAGTATCAAAATAAATACACAGAATATTTGTATGAAAATAAAGATGCAAAATACCCATAAAACAACGCATTTTTTATGAAAATATATATACCAAAATACACATAAAATATTTAAATTTTTATTACAATAAATATACAAAATGACATACAATAAGGTAAATTTGTATTGAAATATGCAAAATGCACATAAAACAATGTAAATTTATTTCAAAATATATATACGAATACACATAAAATAACGTAGATTTCTATAAAAATATATATACAAAATACACATAAAATGAAGTAAATACGTATAAGAAAATGTATACAAAAGACACATAAAATAATGTAAACTCGTATCAAAATAAATAAACTAAATACCAATAAAAGAATGTTTACTTGTATATATATATATATATATATATATATATATATATATATATATATATATATATATATATATATATATATATATATATATATATATATATATATATATATATATATATATATATATATATATACAAAATACACATAAAATAACGTAAAATTGTATAAAACTATATACAACAATAAAGAAAAATAATTAAATTTGTATGAAAATAGATATACAAAAGACACATAAAATAAACTAAATTTGAATTGAAATAAATATAGAAAATACATAAAATAATGTAAATTTGTATCAAAATATATATTCAAATACACATATATTATAATTAATATACAAAATGCGTATATAATAAGGTAAATTTGTATTGAAAAAATATGCAACATACACGTTTACTCATACAAATTTATATTATTTTATTGGTATTTTGTTTATTTATTTTGATACGAATTACATGATTATATGTGTATTTTGTACATATTTTTTATACGTATTTACATTATTTAATGTGTATTTTGTTTATATATTTTCATACAAATTTACGTTATTATATGTGTATTTGTATAAATATTTTGATACAAATTTACTTTATTTCATGTATTTTGTATATATATTTCAATTCAAATTTAGCTTATTTTGTGTGTATTTTGTATATATCTTCATACAAATTTAATTACTTCTGTGTATTTTTGTATATAGTTTTATATAAAGTTACGTTATTTTATGTGTATTTTGTATATTTATATTTATACAAATACACATTCTTTTATTGCTATTTTGTTTATTTATTTTGATACGAATTTACATTATTTTATGTATTTTATACATTTTTTTATACGTATTTACTTCATTTTATGTGTATTTTGTATATATATTTTTATAGAAATCTACGTTATTATATGTGTATTCGTATATATATTTTGAACCAAATTTACATTGTTTTATATGTATTTTGCATATCTATTTCAATTCAAATTTACCTTATTGTATGTGTTTTTTATTTATTTTAATACAAAATAATTTTTGATGTGTATTTTGGTATATATATTTTATAAATAAAAAATGCGTTATTTTATGGGTATTTTGCTTTATTTTCATACAAATTTACATTATTTTATTAATATTCTGTGTATTTATTTTGATACGATTTTACATTTTTGTTTTTGTTTTTTGTTCATTTTTTTTATTAAAAATTTAAGTTATTTCAAGTGTATTTGTTTATGTATTTTCATTCAAATTTACATTATTTTATGTGTATTTTGTGTATGTATTTTAATACAAATTTACCTAATTTTATGTGTATTTTGTATATTTATTTTCATACAAATTTAAAATATTTTGTGTATTTTGTATATAGTTTGATACAAATCTAGGTTATTTTATGTGTATTTTGTATATCTATTTTCATACAAATACACATTCTTTATTGATATTTTGTTTATTTATTTTGACATAATTTTATGTGAATTTGTTTTCATTTCATACAAATTTACATTATTTTATGTGTATTTTGTACATGTATTTAAATACAAATTTAACTAATTATATGTGTATTTTTTATATCTATTTTCATACAAATTGAAATTAATTTTTTTGTTTTTTTGTATATATTTTTATTCAAATTTTCGTAATCTTATAAAAATATATATACCAAAATACACATAAAATATTTAAATTTGCATTGAAATAAATATACAAAATGCACATACAATAAGGTAAATTTGTATTGAAAAAGATATGCAAAAATACATATAAAACAATGTAAATTTGTTTCAAAATATATATACGAATACAAATAAAAAAACGTAGATTTCTATAAAAATATATATACAAAATACACATAAAATTAATACGTATAAAAAAATGTATACAAAATACACATAAAATAAGGTAAATTCGAATTAAAATAAATAAACAAAATACCAATAAAAGAATGTGTATTTGGATAAAGATAAATATACAAAATACACATACAAAATAAACATGAAATTAGGTAGATTTGTAAAAAAATATATGTACAAAATACACATAAAATAATGTAAATTTATATAAAAATATATATACAAATACACATAAAATACCATGAATTTGTATAAAAATATATATTCAAAATAAATATTATATAATGTAAAAGCGTATAAAAATATATATACAAATACAGATACAAAAATACACATCGAATAATTAAATTTGTATTAAAATTAATATACAAAATGCGTATATAATAAGGTAAATTTGTCTTGAAAAAATATGCAACATACAAGTTTACTCATACAAATTTATATTATTTTATTGGTATTTTGTTTATTTATTTTGATACGATTTACATGATTATATGTGTATTTTGTACATATTTTTTATACGTATTTACATTATTTAATGTGTATTTTGTTTATATATTTTCATACAAATTTACGTTATTATATGTGTATTTGTATAAATATTTTGATACAAATTTACTTTATTTCATGTATTTTGTATATATATTTCAATTCAAATTTAGCTTATTTTGTGTGTATTTTGTATATATTTTCATTCAAATTTAATTACTTCTGTGTATTTTTGTAAATAGTTTTATATAAATTTACGTTATTTGATGTGTATTTTGTATATTTATATTTATACAAATACACATTCTTTTATTGGTGTTTTGTTTATTTATTTTGATACGAATTTACATTATTTTATGTGTATTTTGTATACATTTTTTTATACGTATTTACTTCATTTTATGTCTTTTGTATATATATTTTTATAGAAATCTACGTCATTTTATGTGTATTCGTATATATATTTTGAAACAAATTTACGTTGTTTTATATGTATTTTGCATATCTATTTCAATACAAATTTACCTTATTGTATGTGTTTTTTGTATATTTATTTTAATACAAATTTAATTTTTTTATGTGTATTTTGGTATATATATTTTTAATAAATAAAAAAAAATGCGTTATTTTATGGGTATTTTGCTTTATTTATTTAATTTGCATTATTTTATTAATATCTGTGTATTTATTTTGATACGATTTTACATTATTCTATTTGTGTTTTGTACATATTTTTTTATACAAATTTGCGTTATTTTAAGTGTATTTGATAATGTATTTTCATTCAAATTTACATTATTTAATGTGTATTTTGTGTATGTATTTCAATACAAATTTACCTAATTTTATGTGTATTTTGTATATTTATTTTCATACAAATTTAAAATATTTTTGTGTATTTTTGTATATAGTTTGATACAAATTTAGGTTATTTTGTGTGTATTTTGTATATCTATTTTCATACAAATACACATTCTTTTACTGATTGTTTATTTATTTTGACGCGAATTTACATTATTTAATGTGTATTTTGTATATATATTTTTATACGTATTTACATCATTTCATGTGTATTTTGTATAGTTTTAAACAAATTTATATTATTTAATGTGTATTTTGTATATATTTATTGATACAAATACACATTCTTTTATTGGTATTTTGTTTATTTATTTTGATACTAATTTACATTATTTTATGTGTATTTTGTATACATTTTTTTATACTTATTTACTTAATTTTATGTGTATTTTGTATATATATTTTTATAGAAATCTACCTTATTTCATGTGTATTCGTATATATATTTTGAAAAAAAATTACATTGCTTATATGTATTTTGCATATCTATTTTTGTGTATTCTGTATTTATTTTTTTTTATACAATGTAAAATCGTATCAAAATAAGTACACAGAATATCAATAAAAAAATTACCCATAAGATAAAGCATATTTTTTTTAAAAATACATATACAAAAATACACATAGAATAATTAAATTTGTATTGAAACTAATATACAAAATGCACACATACAATAAGGTAAATTTGTATTGAAAAAAACGCAAAACACAAATAAAACAGTGTAAATTTGTTTCAAAATATATATACGAATACACATAAAATAACGTAGATTTCTATAGAAATATATATACAAAATACACATGAAATTATGTAAATACGTATAAAAATATATATATAAAATACATATTAAGTAATGTAAATTCGTGACAAAATAAATAAACAAAATATCATGAAAAGAATGTGTATTTGTATGAAAATAAATAATAGATAATAAATTTGTACGTAATATATATGCAAGATACATTTAAATAATGTAAATATGTATAAAAAAAATATATACAAAAAAAAATAGAATAATGTAAAATCGTATCAAAATAAATACACCGAATATTAATAAAATAATGTAAATTTGTATGAAAATAAAGATGCAAAATTCCCATCAAATAGCGCATTTCTTATAAAAATATATATACCAAAATACACATAAAATATTTAAATTTGTATTGAAATAAATATACAAAATGCACATACAATAAGGTAAACTTCTATTGAAAGAGATATGCAAAAATACATATACAACAATGTAAATTTGTTTCAAAATATATATACGAATACACATAAAATAACGTAGATTTCTATAAAAATATATATACAAAATACACATAAAATTAAGTAAATACGTATAAAAAAATGTAAACAAAATACACATAAAATAATGTAAATTCGAAACAAAATAAATAAACAAAATACCAATAAAAGAATGTATATCTATTTATTTTAATACAAAATCAAATATTTTATGTTTTTTCGTATATATATTTTTATAAAAAATGCGTTATTTATGGGTATTTTGCATCTTAATTTTCATACAAATTTACATTATTTTATTAATATTTTCTGTATTTATTTTGATACGATTTTACATTATTTTATTTATGTTTTGTATATATTTTTTAATACATATTTACATTATTTAATGTGTTTTTTGTATATATATTTGATACATTATTACGTTATTTTAAGTTATTTTATGTGTATTTGTTTATATATTTTGACACAAATTTACAATATTTTATGGGTATTTTGTATATATATTTCAAAAGAAATTTACCTAGTTTTATATATACTTTGAATGTCTATTTTCATACAAACTCAAATTATTTTTATGTATTTTTGTATATATTTCAATACAAATTTTAGTTATGTGTATTTTGTAAATCTATTTTCATTCAAATATATATTATTTTATTGGTATTTTGTTAATTTATATTGATACGAATTTACATTATTTTATATGTACTTTGTATATATATTTACATTATTTAATATTTATTTTGAATATATAATTTTATACAAATTCATGGTATTTTATGTGTATTTGTATATATATTTTCATATAAATTTACATTATTTTATGTGTATTTTGTACATATATTTCATTACAAATTTACCTTATTTTATGTTTATTTTGTATATGTATTTTGTACATTTATATTTATACAAATACACATTCTTTTATTGGTATTTTGTTTATTTATTTTGTTTCGAATTTACATTATTTTATGTGTATTTTGTTTACATTTTTTTATACGTATTTACTTAATTTTATGTGTATTTTGTAAATATATTTTTATAGAAATCTACGTTATTTTATGTGTATTCCTATAAATATTTTGAAACAAATATACATTGTTTTAAATGTATTTTTGCATATCTCTTTCAATAGAAGTTTACCTTATTGTATGTGCATTTTGTATATTTATTTCAATACAAATTTAAATATTTTATGTGTATACATGTACAAAAAATACATAAAATAATGTAGATTTGTATGAAATGAAAACAAATACATTTTATATAAAATTTATATACAAAATACACATAGAATAATGTAAAATCAATAAATACACAGAATATCAATAAAATAATGTAAATTTGTATGAAAATAAAGATGCAAAATACCAATAAAATAAAGCATATTTTTATAAAAATACATATACAAAAATACACATAGATTAATCAAATTTGTATTAAAATTAATATACAAAATGCACATACAATAAGGTAAATTTGTATTGAAAAAATATGCAAAATACATATAAAACAATGTAAATTTGTTTCAAAATATATATACGAATACACATAAAATAACGCAGATTTCTATAGAAATATATATACAAAATACACTTGAAATAATGTAAATACGTATGAAAATATATATACAAAATACACATTTAATAATGTTGATTCGTGTCAAAATAAATAAACAAAATATCATGAAAAGAATGTGTATTTGTATGAAAATAGATATACAAAATACAAATAAAATAACCTAAATTTGTATAAAACTATAAACAAAAATACAAAAAAATAATTTAAACTTGTATGAAAATAAATATACAAAAAACATATAAAATTAGGTAAATTTGTATTGAAATACATATACAAAATACACATAAAATAATGTAAATTTGAATGAAAATATATAAACATATAGACTTAAAATAACGTAAATTTGTATCAAATATATATACAAAAAACACATTAAATAATGTAAATATGTATAAAAAATATATACAAAACACAAATAGAATAATGTAAAATCGTATCAAAATAAATACACAGAATATTAATTAAATAATGTAAATTTGTATGAAAATAAAGATGCAAAATAGCCATAAAATAACGCATTTTTTATAAAAATATATATACGAAAAAACATAAAATATTTGATTTTATATTAAAATAAATATATACACAATACACATAAAATAAGCTAAATTAAATGAAAAATATGTACAAAATACACAAAGAATAATGTAAAATCGTATCAAAATAAATACACAGAATATCAATAAAATAATGTAATTTTGTATGAAAATAAAGATGCAAAATACCCATAAAATAAAGCATATTTTTTTAAAAATACATATACAAAAATAAACATAGAATAATTAAATTAGTATTAAAATTAATATACAAAATGCACGTACAATAAGGTAAATTTGTATTGAAAAAATATACAAAATGCACATTAAAGCGTAAATTTGTTTAAAAATCTATATACGAATACACATAAAATAACGTAGATTTCTATAGAAATATATATACAAAATACACATGAAATGATGTAAATACGTATAAAAATATATATATACAAAATACACATTAAATAATTTAAATTCTCGTCAAAATAAATAAACAAAATATCAATAAAAGAATGTGTATATGTATGAAAATAGATATACAAAATACTCATAAAATAACCAAAGTTTGTATAAAACTATATACAAAAATACACAAAAATAATTTAAATTTGTATGAAAATAAATATACAAAATACACATAAAATTAGGTAAATTTGTACTGAAATACATATACAAAATACACATAAAATAATGGAAATTTGAATGAAAATATATAAACATATACACTTAAAATAACGTAAATTTGTATCAAATATATATACAAAATACTAATTAAATAATGTAAATATGTATAAAAAAAATATATACAAAACACAAATAGAATAATGTAAAATCGTATCAAAATAAATACACAGAATATTAATTAAATAATGTAAATTTGTATGAAAATAAAGATGCAAAATAGCCATAAAATAACTCATTTTTTATAAAAATATATATACCAAAATACACATAAAATATTAAAATTTGTATTAAAATAAATATAAAAAATGCACATTCTGTAAGGTAAATTTGTATTGAAATAGATATGCAAAATACATATAAAACAATGTAAATTTGTTTCAAAATATATATACGAATACACATAAAATAACGTAGATTTCTATAAAAATATATACAAAATACACATAAAATGAAGTAAATACGTATAAAAAAATGAATACAAAATACACATAAAAATCGTATCAAAATAAATAAACAAAATACCAGTAAAAGAATGTATATTTGTATAATTATAAATATACAAAATACACATAAAATATCGTAAATTTGTATAAAACTATATACAAAAATACAAAGAACAAATACACATTCTTTTATTGGTATTTTGTTTATTTATTTTGTTTCTTTTTTATATTATTTTATGTGTATTTTCTTTACATTTTTATACGTATTTACCTAATTTTATGTGTATTTTGTATATATATTTTATAGAAATCTACGTTATTTATATATATTTTGAAACAAATTTACAATTTTTTAGTATTTTTGCATATCTCTTTCAACAGAAGTTTACCTTATTGTATGTGCATTTGTATATTTATTTCAACACAAATTTAAATATTTTATGTGTATTTTGGTATATATATTTTATAAGAAATTATTTGATAATTTTGCATCTTTATTTTCATACAAATGCACATTCTTTTCATGATATTTTGTTTATTTATTTGTCATTTACATTACTTAATAAGTATATATATATATATATATATATATATATATATATATATATATATATATATATATATATATATATATATATATATATATATATATCTATATATATATATATTTATATAGATATATATATATATATATATCTATATATAGATATATATTTACATAATTTCATGTGTGTGTATATATATATTTCTATAGAAATCTACGTTATTTTATGTGTATTCGTATATATATTTTGAAACAAATTTACACTGTTTTATTTGTATTTTGCGTTTTTTTTAATACAAATTTACCTTATTGTATGTATGCATTTTGTATATTAATTTTAATACAAATTTAATTATTCTATGAGTATTTTTGTATATGTATTTAAAAAAAAATGCTTTATCTTATGGGTATTTTGCATCTTTATTTTCATACAAATTTAAATTATTTTATTGATATTCTGTGTACCTATTTTGATACGATTTTACATTATTCTATGTATAACAAAAATAAATACAGAATACATAAAAATAGATATGCAAAATACATATAAACAATGTAAATTTGTTTCAAAAGATATATACGAATACACATGAAATAAGGTAGATTTCTATAAAAATATATATTCAAAATACACATAAAATTAAGTAAATACGTATAAAAAATGTATACAAAATACACATAAAATAAAGTAAATTAGTATCAAAATAAATAAACAAAATACCTATAAAAGAATGTATATTTGTATAAATATATATATACAAAATACACATTAAATAATATAAATTTGTTTAAAATCTATACAAAATACACATGAAATGATGTAAATACGTATAAAAATATATATACAAAATACACATTAAATAATGTAAACTCGCGTCAAAATAAATAAACAAAATATAAATAAAAGAAAGTGTATTTGTATGAAAATAGATATACAAAATACACATAAAATAACCTAAGTTTGTAACAAACTATATACAAAAATACACCAAAATATTTTAAATTTGTATGAAAATAAATATACAAAATACACACAAAATTAGGTAAATTTGTATTGAAATACATACACAAAATACAAATAAAATAATGTAAATTTGAATGAGAATACATAAACAAATACACTTAAAATAACGTAAATTTGTATAAAAAAAATATGTACAAAACACAAATAGAATAATGTAAAATCGTATCAAAATAAATACACAGAATATTAATAAAATAATGTAAATTTGTATGAAAATAAAGAAGGAAAATACCCATAAAATAACGCATTTTTTTTATTTATAAAAATATATATACCAAAATACACATCAAAAAATTAAATTTGTATTAAAATAAATATACAAAAAACACATACAATAAGGTAAATTTGTATTGAAATAGATATGCAAAATTCATATAAAACAATGTAAATTTGTTTCAAAATATATATACGAATACACATAAAATAACGTAGATTTCTATAAAAATATATATACAAAATACACATAAAATGATGTAAATACTTATAAAAAAAATGTATACAAAAAACACATAAAATAATGTAAATTCGTATCAAAATAAATAAACAAAATACCAATAAAAGAATGAGTATTTGTATAAATATAAATATACAAAATACACATACAATAACGTAAATTTATATAAAACTATATACAAAAATACCAATAAAATAATATAAATTTGTATGAGTAAAAGTGTATGTTGCATATTTTTTCAATACAAATTTACCTTATTATATACGCATTTTGTATATTAATTTTGATACAAATTTAATTATTCGATGTGTATTTTTGTATCTGTATTTTTATAAACATATGCTTTATTTTTTGGGTATTTTGCATCTTTATTTTCATACAAATTTACATTATTTTATTGATATTCTGCTCATTCATTTTGATACGAATTGACATTATTCTATGTGTATTTTGTATATATTTTTCATACAAATTTACGTTATTTTATGTATTTGCTTATATTTTGACACAAATTTACAATATTTTATGGGTATTTTGTATATACATTTCAAAAGAAATTTACCTAGTTTTATGTATTTTGTATCTATTTTCATACAAACTCAAATTATTTCTATGTATTTTTATATATTTTTAATACAAATTTTAGTTATGTTATGTGTATTTTGTAAATTTATTTTCATTCATATATATATTATTTTATTGGTGTTTTGTTGATTTATATTGATACGAATTTACATTATTTTATATGTACTTTGAATATATATTTTTATACGCTATTACATTATTTAATATTTATTTTGTATATATATTTTTATACAAATTCATGGTAATTTATGTGTATTTGTATATATATTTTTATATAAATTTACATTATTTTATGTGCATTTTGTACAAATATTTTTTTACAAATCTACCTTATCTTATGTTTATTTTGTATGTGTATTTTGTATATTTATATTTATCTAAATACACATTCTTTTATTGGTATTTTGTTTATTTATTTTAATTCGAATTTACATTATTTTATGTGTATTTTGTATACATTTTTTATACGTATTTATTTATTTTTATGTGTATTTTGTATATATATTTTTATAGAAATCTGCGTTTTTTTTATTTGTATTTGTATATATATTTTGAAACAAATTTATATTGTTTTATATGCATTTTTGCATATCTCTTTCAATACAAATTTACCTTATTGTATGTGCATTTTGTACATTTATTTCAATGCAAATTTAAATATTTTATGTGTTTTTTGGTATATATATTTTTATAAGATTACGAAAATTTGAATAAAAATATGTACAAAAAAACAAAAAAATAAATTTCAATTTGTATGAAAATAGATATACAAAATACACATATAATTAGCTAAATTTGTATTTAAATACATGTACAAAATACACATAAAATAATGTAGATTTGTATGAAATGAAAACAAATTCACATAAAATTCGCGTCAAAATAAATAAACAAAATATCAATAAAAGAATGTATATTTGTATGAAAATAGATATACAAAATACACATAAAATAACCTAAATTTGTATCAAATTATATACAAAAAATACACAAAAATATTTTAAATTTGTATGAAAATAAATATTCAAAATACACATAAAATTAGGTAAATTTGAATGAGAAAACGTAAACAAATATACTTAAAAATAACGTAAATTTGTATAAAAAAATATGTACAAAACACAAAAAGAATAATGTAAAATCGTATCAAAATAAATACACAGAATATTAATAAAATAATGTAAATTTGTATGAAAATAAAGAAGCAAAATACCCATAAAATAACGCATTTATAAAAATATGTATACCAAAATACACATAAAAAATTAATTTTGTATTAAAATAAATATACAAAAAACACATACAATAAGGTAAATTTGTATTGAAATAGATATGAAAAATACATATAAAACAATGTAAATTTGTTTCCAAATATATACGAATACACATAAAATAACGTAGATTTCTATAAAAATATATATACAAAATACACATAAAATGAAGCAAATACGTATAAAAAAAATGTATACAAAATACACATAAAATAATGTAAATTCGTATCAAAATAAATAAACAAAATACCACTAAAAGAATATGTATTTGTATAAATATAAATATACAAAATACACATAAAATAACGTAAATTTATATAAAACTATATACAAAAATACACAGAAGTAATTAAATTTGTATGAAAATATACAAAATACACACAAAATAAGCTAAATTTGAATTGAAATATATATACAAAATACATGAAATAAAGTAAATTTGTATCAAAATATTTATACAAATACACATATAATAACGTAAATTTGTATGAAAATATATAAACAAAATACACATTAAATAATGTAAATACGTATAAAGAAATATGTACAAAATACACATATAATCATGTAATTCATATCAAAATAAATAAACAAAATACCAATAAAATAATATAAATTTGTATGAGTAAACGTGTATGTTGCATATTTTTTCAATACAAATTTACCTAATTATATACGCATTTTGTATATTAATTTTAATATATGTGTATTTGAATATATATTTTGATACAAATTTACATTATTTTATGTATTTTCTATATTTATTTAGCTTATTTTATGTGTCTTTTGTATATCTATTTTCATACAAATTTAATTATTTTTGTTTATTTTTGTATATAGTTTTATACAATTTTAGGTTATTTTATGTGTATTTTGTATATATATATATTTATACAAGTAAACATTCTTTTATTGGCATTTAGTTTATTTATTTTGATACGAATTTACATTATTTTATGTGTATTTTGTATACATTTTCTTATACGTATTTACTTCATTTTATGTGTATTTTGTATATATATTTTTATTGAAATCTACGTTATTTTATGTGTATTGGTATATATATTTTGAAACAAATTTACTTTGTTTTATATGTAATCTGTATATTTATTTCAATAGAAATTTAACTAGTTTTATGTGTATTTTGTATATATATTTTTATACAAATTTACATTATTTTTGTGTATTTTTTTAAGAGTTTTATACAAATTTACAATATTTTATGTGTATTTTGTATATCTATTTTCATACAAATACACATTCTTTTATTGATATTTTGCTTATTTATTTTGATGCGAATTTACATTATTTAATGTGTATTGTCTATATATATTTTTATACGTATTTACGTCATTTCATGTGTATTTTGTATATATATTTCTATAGAAATATACGTTATTTTATGTGTATTCGTATATATATTTTGAAACAAATATACATTGTTTTATGTGCATTTTGTATATTTTCTCAATACAAATTTCCCTTATTGTACGTGCATTTTGTATATTAATTTTAATACAAATTTAATTATTCTATGTGTATTCTTGTATATCTATTTTAAAAAAAAATATGCTTTATTTTATGGGTATTTTGCATCTTTATTTTCATACAAAATTACATTATTTTATTGATATTCTGTGTATTTATTTTGATACGATTTTACATTATTTTATGTATATTTTGTATATCTATTTTATACAAATGTACGTTATTTTATGTGAATTTGTTTTCATTTCATACAAATTTACATTATTTTATGTGTATTTTGTACATGTATTTAAATACAAATTTAGCTAATTATATGTGCATTTTGTATATCTATCTTCATACAAATTGAAATTTATTTTTTTGTTTTTTTGTATATACTTTTATTCAAATTTTCGAAATTTTATGTGTATTTTGTATATTTATTTTCCTACAAATATACGTTCTTTTATCGGAATTTTGTTTATTTATTTTGATTCGAATTTTCATTTTTTTAGGTGTATTTGATATATATTTTTTTATACTTATTTACATAATTTTATATGTATTTTGAATATATATTTTCATAGAAATTTACTCTATATGTATATACAAAAAAACACAAAAATAATTTAAATTTGTATGAAAATAAATATACAAAATACACATAAAATTAGATAAATTTGTATTGAAATACATATACAAAATACACTTAAAATAATGTAAATTTGAATGAAATTATATAAACAAATACACTTAAAATGACGTTAATTTGTATAAAATATATATAAAAAATACACATTAAATAATGAAAATATGTATAAAAAAATATATACAAAACACAAATAGTATAATATAAAATCGTATCAAAATATATACACAGAATATTAATAAAATAATGTACATTTGTATGAATACTAGGATGCAAAATACCTATAAAATAACGCATTTTTTATAAAATTATATATACCAAAATACAGCTAAAATATTTGAATTTGTATTAAAATAAATATACAAAATGCACATACAATAAGGTAAATTTGTATTGGAATAGATATGCAAAAAACATATAAAACAATGTAAATTTGTTTCAAAATATATATACGAACACACATAAAATAACGTAGATTTCTATAAATATATATATACAAAATACAAATAAAATTAAGTAAATACGAATCAAAAATGTATACAAAATACACATAAAATAATGTAAATTCGTATAAATATAAATAAACAAAATACCAATAAGAGAATGTGTGTTTGTATCAATATAAATATACAAAATGCACATAAAATAACGTAAATTTGTATAAAACTATATACAAAAATACACAGAAGTAATTAAATTTGTATGAAAATAGATATACAAAATACACACAAAATAAGCTAAATTTTAATTGAAATATATATACAAAATACATAAAATAAAGTAAATTCGTTTAAAAATATTTTTAACAAATACACATATAATAACGTAAATTTGTAAAAAAAATATATAAACAAAATACACATTAAGTAATGTAAATACGTATAAAAAAATATTTACAAAATACACCAATAAACAAGTCATTCGTATCAAAATAAATAAACAAAAAACTAATTAAATAATGTAAATTTGTATGAGAAAACATATACAAAATACACATAAAATAACGTTTTAAGTTTCTATAAAAATATATGTACAAAAATGCACATAAAATTAGTTTGCATAAAAAAATATATACAAAACACACATTAGATAATGTAAATGAGTATAAAAATATGTATACAAAATACCTATGAAATAATCTAAATTCGTATCGAGTTAAATTAAGAAAATAACAATAAAATAATGTAATTTTGGATGAAAATCTATATAGAAAACACACATAAAATAACCTAAATACAAATACAAATATACACATTAAATAATTTAAAATTGAATGAAATAAATATACAAAATAAACATCAAATAAGGTAAATTTGTAATAAAATATATGTTAGAATACACATAAAATAATATAAATTTGTATGAAAATATATATACAAATACATATAAAATAACATGAATTTGTATAAAATTTGTTTCAAAATATATACGAATACACACAATAAAATAACGTAAATTTTTATGAAAATGTATTTATAAAATACACATAAAATAGTTTAAATACGTAGAAAAATATATATACAAAATACACATAAAATAATGTAAATTCGTAAAAAATTAAATACACAAAATTCCAATAAAAGAATGTATATTTGTAGGAAAATATATATACAAAAAACAAATAAAATAACTAAAATTTGTATAAAAATATATACAAAAATACAGTAAAATAATTTTAATTTGTTTGAAAATAGATATGCAAAATACACACAAAAGTTAGGCAAATTTGTATTGAAATACATAAACAAAACTCACATAAAATAATGTAAATTTGTATGAAAATATATAAACAAATACATATAAAATCACGTAAATTTGGATAAAATATATATATACAAAATATACATTAAATATTTTAAATATGTATAAAAATATATTATATTATATATATTTTTTTTTTTTGATATTTGCGTTATTTATGTGTATTTTGAAAATGTTTTCTCATAGAAATTTACATTATTTTATTGGTATTTTGTCTATTTATTTTGATACGAGTTACATGATTATTTGTGTATTTTTTACATTTTTTTTATACGTATTTACATTATTTAATGTGTATTCTGTTTATATATTTTTATAAAAATTTACGTTATTATATGTGTATTTGTATAGGTATTTTGATACAAATTTACATTATTTTATGTATTTTGTATATATATTTCAATTCAAATTTAGCTTATTTTATGTGTATTTTGTATATCTGTTTATTTTAACACAAAATCAAATATTTTATGTTTTTTCGTATATATATTTTATAAAAAATGCGTTATTTTATGGGTATTTTACATCTTAATTTTCATACAAATTTACATTATTTTATTAATATTTTCTGTATTTATTTTGATACGATTTTACATTATTTTATTTGTGTTTTGTATATATTTTTTTATACATATTTACATTATTTAATGTTTTTTTGTATATATATTTGATACAAATTTACGTTATTTTAAGTCTATATGTTTATATATTTTCATTCAAATTTACATAATTTTATATGTATTTTGTATATGTATTTCAATACAAATTTACCTATTTTTATATGTTTTTTGTATATTTATTTTCATACAAGTTTAAATTATTTTTGTGTATTTTTGCATATAGTTTTATACAAATTTAGGTTATTTTATGTGTATTTTGTATATCTATTTTCATACAAATACACATTCTTTTCATGATATTTTGTTTATTTATTTTGACACGAATTAACATTATTTAATGTGTATTTTGTATATATAATTTTATACGTATTTACATTATTTCAAGTGTATTTTGTATATATATTTCTATAGAAATCTGCGTTATTTTATGTGTATTCGTATATATATTTTGAAACAAATTTACATTGTTTTATGTGTATTTTGCATATTTTTTCAAAACAAATTTACCTTATTGTATGTGCATTTTGTATATTAATTTTAATACAAATTTGATTAATCTATGTGTATTTTTGTATATGTATTTTTATAAAAATATGCTTTATTTTATGGGTATTTTGCATCTCTATTTTCATACAAATTTACATTATTTTATTGATATTCTGTGTATTTATTTTGATATGTTTTTACATTATTTTATGTGTATTTTGTATATTTATTTTATATAAAATGTATTTGTTTTCATTTCATACAAATCTACATTATTTTATGTGTTTTTTGTACATGTATTTAAATACAAATTTAACTAGTTATATGTGTATTTTGTATATCTATTTTGTATGTATATTTTCATAGAAATTTACTCTATTTTATGAGTATTCGTATATATATTTTGATACAAATTTACATTATTAATGTGTATTTTGCATATCTATTTCAATACAAATTTACTTTATTGTACGTGCATTTTGTATATTTATTTTAATACAAATTTAATTATTTTATATGTATATTTATTTTATATATGCGTTATTATATGGATATTTTGCATCTTTATTTTCATACAAATTTACATTATTTTATTGATATTCTCTTTATTTATTTTGATACGATTTAACATTATTCTATGTGTTTTTGTATATATTTTTTTATACATATTTACATTATTTAATGTTCATTTTGTATATATTTATCCAAATTTACATTATTTTATGTGTATTTGTTTATATTTTTTCATACATATTTACATTATTTTATGTGTTTTTTGTATACATATTTTTCTACGTATTTAAATTATTTTATGTGTATTTTGTATATACATTTTCATAAAAAAATTACGTTATTTTATTGTGAGTATAAGTATATATTTTGATACAAATTTTATACAAATTCATGTTATTTAATGTGTATTTGTATATATATTTTCATACAAATTTATATTATTTTAAGTGTATTTTTTCATATATTTCAATACAAATTTACCTTTTTTTATGTTTATTTTGTATATTTATTTCATTCAATTTTAAATTATTTTATGTGTATATTTGTATTTGTATTTAGGTTATTTTATGTGTATTTTGTATATATATTTTCATCCAAAATTACATTATTATATTGGTATTTTCTTAATTAAATTCGATAAGAATTTAGATTATTTCATAGGTATTTTGTATACATATTTTTATACTCATTTACATTATCTAATGTGTGGTTTGTATATATATTTTAATACAAATTTATTTTATGTTCATTTTTGTACATATATTTTTATAGAAATTTGCGTTATTTTATGTATATAGTTTTATATAAATTTACGTTATTTTATGTGTATTTTGTATATTTATATTTATACAAATACACATTCTTTTATTGCAATATTGTTTATTTATATATATACGAATTTACATTATTTTATGTGTATATTTTATACATTTTTTTATACGTATTTTCTTAATTTTATGTGTATTTTGTATATGTACTTTTATAGAAATCTACGTTATTTTATGTGTATTCGCATATATATTTTGAAACAAATTTACATTATTTTATATGTATTTTGCATATCTATTTCAATACAAATTTACCTTATTGTTTGTGCATTTTGCATATTTATTTTGATACAAATTCAAATATTTTATGTGTATTTTGGTATCAATAATTTTATAAAAAAATACGTTATTTTATAGGTATTTTGCATCTTAATTTTCATACAAATTTACATTATTTTATTAATATTCTGTGTATATATTTTGATACGATTTTACATTATTCTATTTGTGTTTTCTATATATTTTTTTATACATATTTACATTATTTAATGTGTATTTTGTATATATATTTCATACAAATTTACGTTATTATATGTGTATTTGTTTATATATTTTCTTTCAAATTTACATTATTTTATGTGTATTTTGTATATGTATTTCAATAGAAATTAACCTAATTTTATGTGTATTTTTTATATTTCTTTTCGTACAAATTTAAATTATTTTTGTGTATTTTTGTATATAGTTTTATACAAATTAAGGTTATTTTATGTACGCATTTACATTATTTAATGTGTGTTTTGTATATATATTTTTATCCAAATTTAATTTATTTGACGTTCATTTTTGGACATATATTTTTATAGAAATTCGCGTTAATTTATATGTATTTGTATATGTTTTCTCATACAAATTTACTTTATTTTATTGCTATTTTGTTTATTTAGTTTTATACGAGTTACATGATTATATGTGTATTTTGTACATATTTTTTATACGTATTTACATTACTTAATGTGTATTTTGTTTATATTTTTAATCAAATTTACGTTATTATATGTATTTTTATAAATATTTTGATACAAATTTACATTATTTTATGTATTTTGTATATACATTTCAATTCAAATTTAGCTTGTTTTATCTGTATTTTGTATATCTATTTTCATACGAATTTAATTACTTCTGTGTATTTTTGTATATAGTTTTATACAAATTTACGTTATTTTATGTGTATTTTGTATATTTATATTTATACACATACACATTCTTTTATTGGTATTTTGTTTATTTATTTTGATACGAATTTACATTATTTTATGTGTATTTTGAATACATTTTTTTATACGTATTTACTTCATTTGACGTGTATTTTGTATATATATTTTTATAGAAATCTACGTTATTTTATGTGTATTCGTATATACATTTTGAAACAAATTTACATTGTTTTATATGTATTTTGCATATCTATTTCAATACAGATTTACCTTATTGTATGTGTATTTTGTATATTTATTTTAATACAAATAATTTTTTTATGTGTATTTTTGTATATATATTAAAAAAATGCGTTATTTTATGGGTATTTTGCTTCTTTATTTTCATACAAATTTACATTATTTTATTAATATTCTGTGTATTTGTTTTGATACGATTTTACATTATTCTATTTGTGTTTTGTATATATTTTTTTATACAAATTTACGTTATTTTAAGTGTATTTGTTTATGTATTTTCATTCAAATTTACAGTATTTTATGTGTATTTTGTATATGTATTTCAATACAAATTTACCTAATTTTATGTGTATTTTGTATATTTATTTTCATACAAATTTAAATTATTTTTGTGTATTTTTGTATATAGTTTTATACAAATTTATGTTATCTTATGTGTATTTTGTATATTTATTTTCATACATATACACATTCTTTTATTGACATTCTGTTTATTTATTTTGACACGAATTTACATTATTTAATGTGTATTTTGTATATATATTTTTATACGTATTTACAATATTTCATGTGTATTTTGTATATATATTTCTATAGAAATCTACGTTATTTTATGTGTATTCATATATATATTTTGAAACAAATCTACATTATTTTATGTGTATTTTGTATATATATTTCATTATAAAATTTGCCTTATTTTAAGTTTATTTTTATAGCTATTTTCATTTAAATTCAAATATGTGTATATACAAATATACACATAAAATAATTTAAAATTGAATGAAATAAATATACAAAATAAACATAAAATAAGGTAAATTTGTAGTGGAATATATGAAAAAATACACATAAAATAATTTAAATTTGTATGAAAATATATATACAAATACACATTAAATAACATGAATTTGTATAAAATTTGTATCGAAATATATACTTATACACGCAATAAAATAACGTAATTTTTTTATGAAAATGTATATACAAAATACACATAAAATAATTTAATTACGTAGAAAAATATATATACAAAAAACACATAAAATAATGTAAATTTGTATGAAAATATATAAACAAATACCCATAAAATAATGTAAATTTGGATAAAATATAAATACAAAATGAACATTAAATAATGTAAATATGTATAAAAAAAATATATACAAAATTCACATAGAAAAATGTTAAATCGAATCAAAATAAATAAAGAGAATATCAATAAAATAATGTAAATTTGCATGAAAATAAAGATGCAAAATATCCATATAATAACGCATATTTGCATAAAAATATATATACAAAAATACATATAGAATAATTAAATTTGTATTAAAATAAATATACAAAATGCTCGTACAATAAAGTAAATTTGTATTCAAATAGATATGCAAAATACACATCAATAATGTAAATTTGTATCAAAATATATATACGAACTCATAAAATAGAGTAAATTTCTATGAAAATATACATACAAAATAGATATACGAAATACACATATAACTAGTTAAATTTGTATTTAAATACATGTACAAAAAACACATCAAATAATGTGGATTTGTATGAAATGAAAACAAATACATTTTATATAAAATATATATACAAAATACACATAGAATAATGTAAAATCATATCAAAATAAATACACAAAATATCAATAAAATAATTTAAATTTGTATGAAAATAAAGATGCAAAATACCCATAAAATAAAGCATATTTTTATAAAAATACATATACAAAAATACACATAGATTAATCAAATTTGTATTAAAATTAATATACAAAATGCATATACAATAAGGTAAATTTGTATTGAAAAAATATGCAAAATACACATAAAACAATGTAAATTTGTTTCAAAATATATATACGAATACACATAAAATAACGCAGATTTCTATAGAAATATATATACAAAATACACTTGAAATAATGTAAATACGTATAAAAATATATATACAAAATACACATTAAATAATGTTCATTCGTGTCAAAATAAATAAACAAAATATCATGAAAAGAATGTGTATTTGTATGAAAATAGATATACAAAATACACATAAAATAACCTAAATTTGTATAAAACTATATACAAAAATACACAAAAATAATTTAAACTTGTATGAAAATAAATATATAAAAAACATATAAAATTAGGTAAATTTGTATTGAAATACATATACAAAATACACATAAAATAATGTAAATTTGAATGAAAATATATAAACATCTAGACTTAAAATAATGTAAATTTGTATCAAATATATATACAAAAAATACATTAATAATGTAAATATATATACAAAACACAAATAAAATAATGTAAAATCGTATAAAAATAAATACAGAAAATATTAATAAAATAATGTAAATTTGTATGAAAATTAAGATACAAAATACCCATAAAATAACGCATTTTTTATAAAAATTTATATACGAAAAAACATAAAATATTTGATTTTGTATTAAAATAAATAGATATACAAAATACACATAAAATAAGCTAAATTTGAATTGAAATATATATACAAAATACATAAAATAATGTAAATTTGTATCAAAATACTTATACAAATACACATATAATAACGTAAATTTGTATAAAAATATATAAACAGAATACACATTAAATAATGTAAATACGTATAATAAAATGTACAAAATACAGAAATAATCATGTAATTCGTATCAAAATAAATAGACAAAATACCAATAAAATAATGTAAATTTCTATGAGAAAACATATACAAAATACACATAATTAACGCAAATATCAATAAAAATATATATAATATAATATATTTTTATACATATTTAAAATGTTTAATGTATATTTTGTATATATATTTTATCCAAATTTACGTTATTTTATATGTATTTGTTTATATATTTTCATACAAATTTACATTATTTCATGTGAGTTTTGTATATGTATTTCAATACAAATTTGCCTAACTTTATGTGTATTTTGCATATCTATTCTCAAACAAACTTAAAATATTTTTGTGTATTTTTGTATATATTTTTATTTTTTTTTAGTTATTTTATTTGTTTTTTGTATATATATTTTCCTACAAATATATATTCTTTTATTGGAATTTCGTGTATTTAATTTTTTACGAATTTACATTATTTTATGTGTATTTTGTATATATATTTTTCTACGTATTTAAATTATTTTATGTGTATTTTATATACGTTTTCATAAAAATTTACGTTATTTTATTGTGTGTATTCGTATATATTTTGAAACAAATTTTATACAAATTTATGTTATTTTATGTGTATTTGTTTATATATATTTTCAAACAAATTTATATTATTTCATGTGTTCTTACATATATTTTATTACAAATTTACCTTATTTTATGTTTATTTTGTATATTTATTTTCTTCAATTTTAAATTATTTAATGTGTATATTTGTATTTTTATTTAGGTTATTTTATGTGTTTTCTATATATATTTTCATCCAAAATTACATTATTTTATTGTTATTTTCTTAATTTAACTCGATACGAATTTAGATTATTTCATAGGTATTTTGTATACATATTTTTATACTCATTTACATTATCTAATGTGTGTTTTGTATATATTTTTGTATGCAAACTAATTTTATGTGCATTTTTGAACATATATTTTTATAGAAACTTAAAACGTTATTTTATGTGTATTTTGTTTATGTTTTCTCATACAAATTTACATTATTTAATTAGTTTTTTTTTTATTTTGATACGAATGACTTGATTATTTGTGTATTTTGTAAATATTTTTTTATACGTATTTACATTACTTAATGTGTATTTTGTTTATATATTTTTTCACAAATTTACGTTATTATATGTGTATTTGTTAAAAATATTTTGAAACGAATTTACTTTATTTTATGTATTTTGTATATATATTTCAATTTAAATTTAGCTTATTTGTGTGTATTTTGTATATCTATTTTCATACAAATTTAATTACTTCTGTGTATTTTTGTATATAGTTTTATACAAATTTACGTTATTTTATGTGCATTTTGTATATTTATATTTGTACAAATACACATTCTCTTATTGGTATTTTGTTTATTTATATTTATACGAATTTACATTATTTTATATGTATTTTGTATACATTTTTGATTCGTATTTACTTAATTTTATTTGTATATATATATATATATATATATATATATATATATATATATATATATATATATATATATATATATATATATATATATATATATATATATATATATATATTTATATATTTATAGAAATCTACGTTATTTTATGTGTATTCGTATATATATTTTGAAACAAATTTACATTGTTATATATGTATTTTGCATATCTATTTCAATACAAATTTACCTTATTGTATGTGCATTTTGTATATTTATTTTAATACAAATTCAAATATTTTATGTGTATTTTGGTATATATAATTTTATAAAAAATGCGTTATTTTATAGGTATTTTGCATCTTAGTTTTCATACAAATGTTCATTATTTTATTAATATTCTGTGTATATATTTTGATATGATTTTATATTATACTATTTGTGTTTTGTATATATTTTTTTATACATATTTTCATTATTTATTGTGTATTTTTATATATATTTTATACAAATTAACGTTATTTTAAGTGTATTTGTTTATATAATATCATTCATATTTACATTATTTTAAGTGTATTTTGTATATGTATTTAAATACAAATTTACCTTATTTTATGTGTATTTTGTATATTTATTTTCATACAAATTTAAATTATTTTGGTGTTTTTTTGTATATACATATAGAGTAAATTTCTATGAAAATATATATTCAAAATATATATAAAATTATGTAAATAAGTATAAAAATATATATATCAAATACACCTAAAAAATGAAAATTCGTATCAAAATAAATAAACAAAATTCCTATAAAAGAACGTATATTTGTAGGAAAATAAATATACAAAATACACATAAAATTACGAAAATTTGAATAAAAATATATACAAAAAAACAAAAAAATAAATTTCAATTTGTATGAAAATAGATATACAAAATACACATATAATTAGTTAAATTCGTTTTTAAATACATGTACAAAATACACATAAAATAATCAAAATTTGTACGTTCTTTTATCGGAATTTTGTTTATTGATTTTGATACGAATTTTCATTATTTTAGGTGTATTTGATATATATATATATATATATATATATATATATATATATATATATATATATATATATATATATATATATATATATATATATATATATATATATATATATATATATATATATATATATATATATATATATATATATATATATTATATAACTATTTACATAATTTTATATATATTTTAATATATATTTTCATAGAAATTTACTCTATTTTATGTGTATTCGTATATATATTTTGATACAAATTAACATTATTTATGTGTATTTCGCATATCTATTTCAATACAAATTTCCTTTATTGTATGTGCCTTTTGTATATTCATTTTGATACAAATTTAATTATTTTATGTGTATTTGTATATATATTTTTAAACAAATATGCGTTATTATATAGGTATTTTGCATCTTTATTTTCATACAAATCTACATTATTTTATTGATAGTCTGTTTATTTATTTTGATACGATTTTACGTTATTCTGTGTATTTTGTATACATATTTATAGACATATTTACATTATTTAATGTATATTTTGTACATATATTTTATGGAAATTTACGTTATCTTATGTGTATTTGTTTATATAGTTTCATACAAATTTACATTATTTTCTGTGTATTTTGTATATGTTTTTCAATAAAAATTTGCCTAATTTCATGTGTATTTTGAATATCTATTTTCAAACAAATTTAAATAATTTTTGTGTATTTTTGTATATATTTCTATACAAAATTTTGTTATTTTATTTGTATTTTGTATATATTTTACAACAAATAAACATTATTTTATAGTAAATTTTTATTATTTATTTTGATACGAATTAACATTATTTTATGTTAATTTTGTATAAATATTTTTCAATTTATTTAAATTATTTAATGTGTATTTTGTATATATATTTTCATAAAAATTTACGTTATTTTATTGTGTGTATTCGTATATATTTTGATACAAATTTACTTTATTTTATGTGTTTTTTGCATATCTATTTCAATAAAAATCTACCTTATTGTATGTGTATTTTGTATATTTATTTTAATACAAATTTAATTATTTTATGTGTATTTTTGTATATACATTTTTTTAAATATGAGTTATTTTATGGGTATATTGCATCTTTAATTTTATAAATTTTTACATTACGTACATATAAAATAATTCAAATTTAATTATTCTATGGTAAATTTGTTTCATAATATATATACGAATTCACATAAAATAACGTTGATTTCTATACGAATATATATACAAAATACACATGAAATGATGTAAATACGTATAAAAATATATATACAAAATACCCATTAAATACTGTAAATTCGCGTCAAAATAAATAAACAAAATATCAATAAAAGAATGTGTATTTGAATGAAAATAGATATACAAAATACACATAGAATAATCTAAATTTGCATCAAACTATATACAAAAATACACAAAAATATTTTAAATTTGTATGAAAATAAATATACAAAATACACATAAAATTAGGTAAATTTGTATTGAAATACATATACAAAATACACTTAAAATAATGTAAATTTGAATGAAAATACATAAACAAATACACTTAAAATAACGTAAATTTGTATAAAAAAAAATATACACAAAACACAAAAAGAATAATGTAAAATCGTATCAAAATAAATACACAGAATATTAATAAAATAATGTAAATTTGTATGAAAATAAAGAAGCAAAATACCCATAAAATAACGCATTTTTTTTATTTATAAAAACATATATACCAAAATACACATCAAAAAATTAAATTTGTATTAAGATAAATATACAAAAAACACATACAATAAGGTAAATTTGTAATGAAATAGATATGCAAAATACATATAAAACAATGTAAATTTGTTTCAAAATATATATACGAATACACATAAAATAACGTAGATTTCTATAAAAATATATATACAAAATACGTATAAAAAAATGTATACAAAAAACACATAAAATAATGTAAATTCGTATCAAAATAAATAAACAAATTACCAATAAAAGAATGTGTATTTGTATAAATATAAATATACAAAATACACATAAAATAACGTAAATTTATATAAAAGTATATACAAAAATACACAGAAGTAATTAAATTTGTATGAAAATATATACAAAATACACACAAAATAAGCTAAAATTGAATTGAAATATATATATACAAAATACATGAAATAAAGTAAATTTGTATCAAAATATTTATACAAATACACATATAATAACGTAAATTTGTATGAAAATATATAAATAAAATACACATTAAATAATGTAAATACGTATAAAAAATATGTACAAAATACACATATAATCATGTAATTCGTATCAAAATAAATAAACAAAATACCAATAAAATAATATAAATTTGTATGAGTAAACGTGAATGTTGCATATTTTTTCAATACAAATTTACCTTATTATATACGCATTTTGTATATTAATTTTAATACAAACTTAATGATTCGATGTGTATTTTTGTATCTGTATTTTTATAAACATATGCTTTATTTTTTGGGTATTTTGCATCTTTATTTTCATACAAATTTACATTATTTTATTGATATTCTGCTCATTCATTTTGATACGAATTGACATTATTCTATGTGTATTTTGTATATATTTTTCATACAAATTTACGTTATTTTATGTGTATTTGCTTATATATTTTGACACAAATTTACAATATTTTATGGGTATTTTGTATATACATTTCAAAAGAAATTTACCTAGTTTTATGTGTATTTTGTATATCTGTTTTCATACAAACTCAAATTATTTCTATGTATTTTTGTATATATTTTAATACAAATTTTAGTTATGTTATGTGTATTTTGTAAATTTATTTTCATTCAAATATATATTATTTTATTTGTGTTTTGTTGATTTATATTGATACGAATTTACATTATTTTATATGTACTTTGTATATATTTTTATACGCTTTTACATTATTTAATATTTATTTTGAATATATATTTTTATACTAATTCATGGTATTTTATGTGAGTTTGTATATATATTTTTATATAAATTTACATTATTTTATGTGTATTTTGTACATATATTTTTTTACAAATCTACCTTATTTTATGTTTATTTTGTATGTGTATTTTGTATATTTATATTTATCCAAATAATCATTCTTTTATTGGTATTTTGTTTATTTATTTTAATTCGAATTTACATTATTTTATGTGTATTTTGTATACATTTTTTATACGTATTTACTTAATTTTATGTGTATTTTGTATATATATTTTTATAGAAATCTACTTTTTTTTATTTGTATTCGTATATATATTTTGAAACAAATTTACATTGTTTTATATGTATTTTTGCATATCTCTTTCAATACAAATTTACCTTATTGTATGTGCATTTTGTATATTTATTTCAATGCAAATTTAAATATTTTATGTGTATTTTGGTATATATATTATTATAAGATTACGAAAATTTGAATAAAAATATATACAAAAAAACAAAAAAATAAATTTCAATTTGTATGAAAATAGGTATACAAAATACACATATAATTAGCTAAATTTGTATTTAAATACATGTACAAAATACACATAAAATAATGTAAATTTGTATGAAATGAAAACAAATTCACATAAAATTCGCGTCAAAATAAATAAACAAAATATCAATAAAAGAATGTGTATTTGTATGTAAATAGATATACAAAATACACATAAAATAACCTAAATTTGTATCAAACTATATACAAAAATAAACAAAAATATTTTAAATTTGTATGAAAATAAATATTCAAAATACACATAAAATTAGGTAAATTTGTATTGAAATAAATACACAAAATACACATAAAATAATGTAAATTTGAATGAAAATACATAAACAAATACACTTAAAATAACGTAAATTTGTATAAAAAAAAATGTACAAAACAAATACAATAATGTTAAATCGTATCAAAATAAATACACAGAATATTAATAAAATAATGTAAATTTGTATGAAAATAAAGAAGCAAAATACCCATTAAATAACGCATTTTTTTATCTATAAAAATATATATACCAAAATACACATCAAAAAATTAAATTTGTATTAAAATAAATATACCAAAAACACATACAATAAGGTAAATTTGTATTGAAATAGATATGTAAAATACATATAAAACAATGTAAATTTGTTTCAAAATATATATACGAATACACATAAAATAACGTAGATTTCTATAAAAATATATATACAAAATACACATAAAATGAAGTAAATACGTATAAAAATGTATACAAAAACACATAAAATAATGTAAATTCATTAAATAAATAAACAAAATACTAATAAAAGAATGTGTATTTGTATAAATATAAATATACAAAATACATAAAATAACGTAAATTTATATAAAACTATATACAAAAATACACAAAGTAATTAAATTTGTATGAAAATATACAAAATACACACAAAATAAGCTAAATTTGAATTGAAATATATATACAAAATACATGAAATAAAGTAAATTTGTATCAAAATAGTTATACAAATACACATATAATAACGTAAATTTGTATGAAAATATATAAACAAAATACACATTAAATAATGTAAATACGTATAAAAATATGAACAAAATACACATATAATCATGTAATTCATATCAAAATAAATAAACAAAATACCAATAAAATAATATAAATTTGTGAGTAAACGTGTATGTTGCATATATTTTCAATACAAATTTACCTTATTATATACGCATTTTGTATATTAATTTTAATATATGTGTATTTGAATTTTTGATACAAATTCACATTATTTTATGTATTTTCTATATTTATTTCAATTCAAATTTAGCTTATTTTATGTGTCTTTTGTATATCTATTTTCATAAAAATTTCATTATTTTGTTTATTTTGTATATAGTTTTATACAATTTTACGTTATTTTATGTGTATTTTGTATATTTATATTTATACAAGTAAACATTCTTTTATTGGCATTTAGTTTATTTATTTTGATACGAATTTACATTATTTTATGTGTATTTTGTATACATTTTCTTATACATATTTTCTTCATTTTATGTGTATTTTGTATATATATATATATTTTTATAGAAATCTACGTTATTTTATGTGTATTCGTATATATATTTTGAAACAAATTTACATTGTTTTATGTGTATTTTGCATATCTATTTCAATACAAATTTACCTTATTGTATGTGCATTTTGTATATTTATTGTAATACAAATTTAAATATTTTATTTGTATTTTGGGATATATATTTTCATAAAAAATGCGTTGTTTTATGGGTATTTTGCATCTTTATTTTCATACAAATTTACATTATTTTATTAATATTCTGTGTATTTATTTTGATACTATTTTACATTATTCTATTTGTGTTTTGTATATATTTTATATACATATTTACATTATTTAATGTGTATTTTCTATATATATTTCATACAAATTTACGTTATTTTAAGTGTATTTTATATATTTTCATTCAAATTTACATTGTTTTATGTGTATTTTGTATATTTCAATAGAAATTTAACTAGTTTTATGTGTATTTTATATCTATTTATATATATATATATATATATATTTATGTTTTTTTTATATATATATATATATATATATATATATATATATATATATATATATATATATATATATATATATATATATATATATATATATATATATTATATACAAATTAATATTATTTTGTGTATTTTTTAATAGAGTTTATACAAATTTACAATATTTTATGTGTATTTTGTATATCTATTTTCATACAAATACACATTCTTTTATTGATATTTTGTTTATTTATTTTGATGCGAATTTACATTATATAATGTGTATTGTGTATATATATTTTTATACGTATTTACGTCATTTCATGTGTATTTTATATATATATTTCTATAGAAATATACGTTATTTTATGTGTATTCGTATATATATTTTGAAACAAATATACATTGTTTTATGTGCATTTTGTATATTAATTTTAATACAAATTTAATTATTCTATGTGTATTCTTGTATATATATTTAAAAAAAAACATGCTTAATTTATGGGTATTTTGCATCTTCATTTTCATACAAAATTACATTATTTTATTAATATTCTGTGTATTTATTTTGATACGATTTTACATTATTCTATGTATATTTTGTATATATTTTATACAAATGTACGTTATTTTATGTAAATTTTTTTTCATTTCATACAAATTTACATTAATATATGTGTATTTTATACATGTATTTAAATTCAAATTTAACTAATTATATGTTTATTTTGTATATCTATTTTCATACAAATTATATATTTTTTTTTGTATATAATTTTATTCAAATTTTCGTAATTTTATGTGTATTTTGTATATTTATTTTCCTACAAATATACGTTTTTTTATCGGAATTTTGTTTATTTATTTTGATTCGAATTTTCATTTTCTTAGGTGTATTTGATATATATATTTTTATACTTATTTACATAATTTTATATGTATTTTGAATATATATTTTCATAGAAATTTACTCTATATGTATATACAGAAAAACACAAAACTAATTTAAATGTGTATGAAAATAAATATACAAAATACACATAAAATTAGGTAAATTTGTATTGAAATACATATACACAATACACTTAAAATAATGTAAATTTGAATGAAATTATATAAACAAATACACTTAAAATGACGTTAATTTGTATAAAATATATAAAAAAAATACACATTAAATAATGAAAATATGTATAAAAAAATATATACAAAACACAAATAGTATAATATAAAATCGTATCAAAATATATACACAGGACATTAATAAAATAATGTACATTTGTATGAAAACTAATTTGCAAAATACCTATAAAATAACGCATTTTTTATAAAATTATATATACCAAAATACACATAAAATATTTGAATTTCTATTAAAATAAATATACAAAATGCACATACAATATGGTAAATTTGTCTTGAAATAGATATGCAAAAAACATATAAAACAATGTAAATTTGTTTCAAAATATATATACGAATACACATAAAATAACGTAGATTTCTATAAATCTATATATACAAAATACAAATAAAATTAAGTAAATACGAATCAAAAATGTATACAAAATACACATAAAATAATGTAAATTCGTATAAATATAAAAAAACAAAATACCAATAAGAGAATGTGTATTTGTATAAATATAAATATACAAAATGCACATAAAATGACGTAAATTTGTATAAAACTATATACAAAAATACACAGAAGTAATTAAATTTGTATGAAAATAGATATACAAAATACACACAAAATAAGCTAAATTTGAATTGAAATATATATACAAAAAACATAAAATAAAGTAAACTCGTTTCAAAATATTTTTAACAAATACACATATAATAACTTAAATTTGTAAAAAAAATATATAAACAAAATGCACATTAAGTAATGTAAATACGTATAAAAAAATATTTACAAAATACACCAATAATCAAGTCATTCGTATCAAAATAAATAAACAAAAAACTAATAAAATAATGTAAATTTGTATGAGAAAACATATACAAAATACACATAAAATAACTTTTTAATTTTATATGAAATATATTTAAACAAATGCACATAAAATTAGTTCGCATGAAAAAATATACAAAACACATGTAAATAATGTAAATATGTATACAAAGTTAAATTAAGAAAACAATAAATAAATATATTTTGGATGAAATATATATAGAAAACACACATAAAATAACCTAAATACAAATACAAAATACATTAAATAATTTAAAATTGAATGAAATAAATATACAAAATAAACATAAAATAAGATAAATTTGTAATAAAATATATGTAAGAATACATAAAATAATATAAATTTGTATGAAAATATATACAAATACACATAAAATAACATGAATTTGTATAAAATGTTTCAAAATATATACGAATACACACAATAAAATAACGTAAATTTTATGAAAATGTATATATAAAATACACATAAAATAGTTTAAATACGTGAAAAATATATACAAAATACACATAAAATAATGTAAATTTAGTAAAAATTTAATACACAAATTTCCAATAAAAGAATGTATATTTGTAGGAAAATATATACAAAAACAAATAAAATAACTAAAATTTGTATAAAATATACAAATATACACAAAAATAATTTAAATTTGTTTGAAAAATAGATATGCAAAATACACATAAAGTTAGGCAAATTTGTATTGAAATACATATACAAAACTCACATAAAATAATGTAAATTTGTATGAAAATATCTAAACAAATACATATAAAATCACGTAAATTTGGATAAAATATATATATACAAAATTTACATTAAATATTTTAAATATGTATAAAAATATATTATATTATATATATTTTTATTGATATTTGCGTTATTTATGTGTATTTTGTATATGTTTTCTCATAGAAATTTACATTATTTTATTGATATAGTGTCTATTTATTTTGATACGAATTACATGATTATTTGCGTATTTTTTACATTTTTTTATACGTATTTACATTATTTAATGTGTATTTTGTTTATATATTCTTATAAAAATTTACGTTATTATATATGAATTTGTATAGGTATTTTGATACAAATTTACATTATTTTATGTATTTTGTATATATATTTCAATTCAAATTTAGCTTATTTTATGTATATTTTGTATATCTATTTATTTTAATACAAATTCAAATATTTTATGTTTTTTCGTATTTATATTTTTATAAAAAATGCGTTATTTTATGGGTATTTTGCATCTTAATTTTCATACATATTTACATTATTTTATTAATATTTTCTGTATTTATTTTGATACGATTTTACATTATTTTATTTGTGTTTTGTATATATTTTTTTATACATATTTACATTATTTAATGTTTTTTTTGTACATATATTTGATACAAATTTACGTTATTTTAAGTCTATATGTTTATATATTTCCATTCAAATTTACATTATTTTATGTGTATTTTGTATATGTATTTCAATACAAATTTACCTATTTTTACATGTTTTTTGTATATTTATTTTCATACAAGTTTAAATTATTTTTGTGTATTTTTGTATATAGTTTTATACAAATTTAGGTTATTTTATGTGTATTTTATATATCTATTTTCATAAAAATACACATTCTTTTCATGGTATTTTGTTTATTTATTTTGACACGAATTAACATTATTTAATGTGTATTTTGTATATATATTTTTATACGTATTTACATTATTTTATGTGTATTTTGCATATTTTTTCAATACAAATTTACCTTATTGTATGTGCATTTTGTATACGAATTTTAATACAAATTTGATTCATCTATGTGTATTTTTGTATATGTATTTTTATAAAAATATGCTTTATTTTATGGGTATTTTGCATCTTTATTTTCATACAAATTTACATTATTTTATTGATATTCTGTGTATTTATTTTGATATGATTTTACATTATTCTATGTGTATATTGTATATATATTTTATATAAAATATATTTGTTTTCATTTCATACAAATCTACATTATTTTGTGTTTTTTGTACATGTATTTAAATACAAATTTAACTAGTTATATGTGTATTTTGTATATCTATTTTGTATGTATATTTTCATAGAAATTTACTCTATTTTATGAGTATTCGTATATATATTTTGATACAAATTTACATTATTGATGTGTATTTTGCATATCTATTTCAATACAAATTTACTTTATTGTACGTGCATTTTGTATATTTATTTTAATACAAATTTAACTATCTTATATGTATTTTTGTATATATTTTTATGCAAAAATGCGTTATTATATGGATATTTTGCATCTTTATTTTCATACAAATTTACATTATTTTATTGATATTCTCTTTATTTATTTTGATACGATTTAACATTATTCTATGTGTATTTTGTATATTTTTTTATACATATTTACATTATTTAATGTTCATTTTGTATATATATTTTATCCAAATTTACATTATTTTATGTGTATTTGTTTATATATTTTCATACAAATTTACATTATTTTATGTGTTTTTTGTATATATATTTTTCTACGTATCTAAATTATTTTATGTGTATTTTGTATATACATTTTCATAAAAAAATTACGTTATTTTATTGTGTGTATAAGTATATATTTTGATACAAATTTTATACAAATTCATGTTATTTAATGTGTATTTGTATATATATTTTCATACAAATTTATATTATTTTATGTGTATTTTTTTATATACTTCATTACAAATTTACCTTATTTTATGTTTATTTTGTATATTTATTTCATTCAATTTTAAACTATTTTATGTGTATATTTGTATTTGTATTTAGGTTATTTTATGTGTATTTTGTATATATATTTTCATCCAAAATTACATTATTTTATTGATTTTTTCTTAATTTAAATCGATACGAATTTAGATTATTTCATAGGTATTTTGTATACATATTTTTATACTCATTTACATTATCTAAAGTGTGTTTTGTATATATATATTTTTATGCAAATTTATTTTATGTTCATTTTTGTACATATTTTTTTATAGAAATTTGCATTATTTTATGAATAGGGTTTTATATAAATTTACGTTATTTTATGTGCATTTTGTATATTTATATTTATACAAATACACATTCTTTTATTGGTATGTAAAGATTGTGTATTTGTATAAAAATAGATAATAGATAATAAATTTGTATAAAATATATATGCAAGATACTCATTAAATATTGTAAATATGTATAAAAAAGTATATACAAAAAACAAATAGAATAATGTAAATTAGTATCAAAATAAATACACCGAATATTAATAAAATAATGTAAATTAGTATGAAAATAAAGATGCACATAAAATATTTAAATTTGTATTGAAATAAATATACAAAATGCACATACGATAAGGTAAATTTGTATTGAAAGAGATATGCAAAAATACATATAAAACAATGTAAATTTGTTTCAAAATATATATACGAATACAAATAAAAAAACGTAGATTTCTATAAAAATATATATACAAAATACACATAAAATTAAGTAAATACGTATAAAAAAATGTATACAAAATACACATAAAATAATGTAAATTCGATTTAAAATAAATAAGCAAAATACCAATAAAAGAATGTGTATTTGGATAAATATAAATATACAAAATACATATACAAAACAAACATAAAATAAGGTAGATTTGTAATAAAATATATGTACAAAATACACATACAATAATGTAAATTTATATGAAAATATATATACAAATACACATAAAAACATGAATTTGAATAAAATATATATTCAAAATAAATATTAAATAATGTAAAAGCGTATAAAATATATATACAAAGTACATATAAAATAATGTAAATTCGTATCAATATAAATCAACAAAACACTAATAAAATCATATATATATATATATATATATATATATATATATATATATATATATATATATATATATATATATATATATATATATATATATATATATATATATATATATATATATATATATATATATATATATATATATATATTTACAAAATACGCATAACATTACTAAAAATTTGTATTAAAATATATACAAAAATACATAGAAATAATTTGAGTTTGTATGAAAATAGATATACAAAATACACATAAAACTAGGTAAATTTCTTTTGAAATATATATACAAAATACCCATAAAATATTGTAAAATTGTGTCAAAATATATAAACAAATACACATAAAATAACGTAAATTTGTATGAAAAATATATAAAAAATACACATAGAATAATGTCAAATCGTATCAAAGTGAATGAACAGAATATCAATAAAATAACGTAAATTTGTATGAAAATAAAGATGCAAAATACCCATAAAATAAAGCATATTTATATAAAAATACATATACAAAAATACATATAAAATAATTAAATTTGTATTAAAATTAATATACAAAATACACATACAATAAGGTAAATTTGTATTGAAAAAATAAGCAAAATACACATAAAAGTGTAAATTTGTTTAAAAATCTATATACGAATACCCATAATATAACGAAGATTTCTATAGAAATATATATACACAATACACATGAAATTATGTAAATACGTAGAAAAATATATATACAAAATACACACTAAATAATTTAAATTCTCGTCAAATAAATAAACAAAATATCAATAAGAGAATGTGTATTTGTATGAAAATAGATATACAAAATACTCATAAAATAACCTAAGTTTGTATAAAACTATATACAAAAATGCACAAAAATAATTTAAATTTGTATGAAAATAAATATACAAAATACACATAAAATTATTTTGTATATCTGTTTTATACAAAAGGACGTTATCTTATGTGAATTTGTTTTCATTTCATACAAATTTACATTATTTCATGTGTATTTTGTACATGTATTTAAATACAAATTTAACTAATTATATGTGTATTTTGTATATCTATTTTCATACAAATTGAAATTTATGTTTTTGTTTTTTTGTATATATTTTTATTCAAATTTTCGTAATCTTATAAAAATATATACCAAAATACACATAAAATATTTAAATTTGCATTGAAATAAATATACAAAATGCACATACAATAAGGTAAATTTGTATTGAAAGAGATATGCAAAAATACATATAAAACAATGTAAATTTGTTTCAAAATATATATACGAATACAAATAAAAAAACGTAGATTTCTATAAAAATATATATACAAAATACACATAAAATTAAGTAAATACGTATAAAAAAATGTATACAAAATACACATAAAATAATGTAAATTCGAATTAAAATAAATAAACAAAATACCAATAAAAGAATGTGTATTTGGATAAATATAAATATACAAAATACACATACAAAATAACAATAAAATAAGGTAGATATGTAATAAAATATATGTACAAAATACATATACAATAATGTAAATTTATATGAAAATATATATACAAATACACATAAAATACCATGAATTTGTATAAAAATATATATTCAAAATAAATATTAAATAATGTAAGAGCGTATAAAAATATTTCTACAAAGTACATATAAAATGAAAATTAAGATGCAAAATACCTATAAAATAACGCATTTTTTTTTAAATTATTGATACCAAAATACACATAAAATATTTGAGCTTGTATTAAAATAAATATACAAAATGCACATACAATAAGGTAGGTATGTATTGAAATAGATATCCAAAATACATATAAAATAATGTAAATTTGTTCAAAATATATATACGAATACACATAAAATAACGTAGATTTCTATAAAAATACATATACAAAATACACATAAAATTAAGTAAATACGTATAAAAAATGTATACAAAATACACATTAAATAATTTAAATTCGTATAAATGTAAATAAACAATATACCAATAAAAGAATGTGTATTTGTATAAATATAAATATACAAAATGCACATAAAATAAGGAAAATTTATATAAAACAATATACATAAAATAACGCAAATTTCTATAAAAATATATGTACAAAAATGAACATTAGATAAATTTGCATAAAAATATATATTCAAAACACACATTAGATAATGTAAATGAGTATAAAAATATGTATACAAAATACCTATGAAATAATCTAAATTCGTATCGAGTTAAATTAAGAAATATCAATAAAATAATGTAATTTTGGATGAAAATATATATACAAAATATACATAAAATAACCTAAATACAAATACAAATATACACATAAAATAATTTAAAATTGAATGAAATAAATATACAAAATAAACATAAAATAAGGTAAATTTGTAATGAAATATATGAAAAAATACACATAAAAAAATATAAATTTGTATGAAAATATATATGCAAATACACATTAAATAACATGAATTTGTATAAAACTAGTATCAAAATATATAATTATACACAAAATAAAATAACGTAATTTTTTTATGAAAATGTATATACAAAATACGCATAAAATAATTTAAATACGTAGAAAAATATATATACAAAAGACACATAAAATAATGTAAATATGTATGAAAATATATAAACAAATACACATAAAATAATGTAAATTTGGATAAAATATATATACAAAATGAACATTAAATAATGTAAATATATATATAAAAAAATATATACAAAAAACACATAGAATAAAGTTAAATCGTATCAAAATAAATAAAGAGAATATCAACAAAATAATGTAAATTTGTATGAAAATAAAGATGCAAAATATCCATATAATAACGCATATTTGCATAAAAATATATATACAAAAATACATATAAAATAATTAAATTTGTATTAAAATAAATATACAAAATGCACGTACAATAAAGTAAATTTGTGATGAAATAGATATGCAAAATACACATTAATAATGTAAATTTGTATCAAAATATATACGAATACTCATATAATAGAGTAAATTTCTATGAAAATGAACATACAAAATAGATATACAAAATACACATATAACTAGTTTAATTTGTATTTAAATAGTACATATAAAATAATGTAAATTCGTATCAATATAAATCAACAAAACACCAATAAAATAATATATATTTGAATGAAAATAAATTTACAAAATACTCATAACATAACTAAAATTTGTATTAAAATATATACAAAAATACATAGAAATAATTTGAGTTTGTATGAAAATAGATATACCAAATACATATACAACTAGGTAAATTTCTTTTGAAATGTATATACAAAATAGCCATATAAATATTGTAAATTTGTGTCAAAATATATAAATAAATACACATAAAATAACGTAAATTTGTATGAAAAATATATACAAAATACACATAGAATAATGTCAATTCGTATCAAAATGAATGAGCAGAAATCAATAAAATAATGTAAATTTTTATGAAAAGAAAGATGCAAAATACCCAAAAAATAAAGCATATGTTTATAAAAATACAGATACAAAAATACACATCGAATAATTAAATTTGTATTAATATTAATATACAAAATGCGTATATAATAAGGTAAATTTGTATTGAAAAAATATGCAACATACACGTTTACTCATTCAAATTTATATTATTTTATTGGTATTTTGTTTATTTATTTTGATACGAATTACATGATTATATGTGTATTTTGTACACATTTTTTTATACGTATTTACATTATTTAATGTGTATTTTGTTTATCTATTTTCATACAAATTTACGTTATTATATGTGTATTTGTATAAATATTTGATACAAATTTACTTTATTTCATGTATTTTGTATATATATTTCAATTCAAATTTAGCTTATATTGTGTGTTTTGTATATATTTTCATACAAATTTAATTACTTTTGTGTATTTATGTATATAGTTTTATATAAATTTACGCTATTTTATGTGTATTTTGTATATGTATATTTATACAAATTCACATTCTTTTATTGGTATTTTGTTTATTTATTTTGATACGAATTTACATTATTTTATGTGTATTTTGTATACATTTTTATATTTACTTCATTTTATGTATTTTGTGTCTATATATATATATATATATATATATATATATATATATATATATATATATATATATATATATATATATATATATATATATATATATATATATATATATATATATATATATATATATATATATATATATATATATATATAGATATATATATAGATATATATATATATATATATAGATATATATAGATAGATAGATAGATAGGTAGATAGATAGGCAGATAAATAGATAGATAGATAGATAGATAGATAGATAGACACAAATGATAGGTAGATAGATAGACAGATAGATAGATAGATAGATAGAAATCTACGTTATTTTATGTGTATTCGCATACATATTTTGAAACAAATTTACATTGCTTTATATGTATTTTGCGTATCTATTTCAATACAAATTTACCTTATTGTATGTGTTTTTTATATATTTATTTTAATACAAATCTAATTTTTTTATGTGTATTTTGGTATATATATTTTTATAAATGAAAAAAATGCGTTATTTTATGGGTATTTTGCCTCTTTATTTTCATACAAATTTACATTATTTTATTAATATTCTGTGAATTTATTTTGATACGATTCTACATTATTCTATTTGTGTTTTGTATATATTTTTTTATAGAAATTTACGTTATTTTAAGTGTATTTGTTTATGTATTTTCATTCAAATTTACATTATTTTATGTGTATTTTGTATATATTTCCATACAAATTTACCTAATTTTATGAGTATTTTGTATATTTATTTTCATACAAATTTAAAATATTTTTGTGTATTTTTGTATATAGTTTGATACAAATTTAGGTGATTTTATGTGTATTTTGAATATCTATTAAATATATATACAAAATATATATGAAATTATGTAAATACGTATAAAAATATATATACAAAATACATATCAAATAATGTAAATTCGTGTCAAAATAAATAAACAAAATATCATGAAAAGAATGTGTATTTGTATGAAAATAGATAATAGATAATAAATTTGTATAAAATATATATGCAAGATACACATTAAATAATGTAAATATGTATAAAAAAGTATATACAAAAAACAAATAGAGTAATGTGAAATCGTATCAAAATAAATACACCGAATATTAATAAAATAATGTAAATTAGTATGAAAATAAAGATACAAAAAATAGCGCATTTCTTATAAAAATATATATACCAAAATACACATAAAATTTTTAAATTTGTATTGAAATAAATATACAAAATGCATATACAATAAGGTAAATTTGTATTGAAAGAGATATGCAAAAATACATATAAAACAATGTAAATTTGTTTCAAAATATATATACGAATACAAATAAAAAAACTTAGATTTCTATAAAAATATATATACAAAATACACATAAAATTAAGTAAATACGTATAAAAAAAATGTATTCAAAATACACATAAAATAATGTAAATTCGAATTAAAATAAATAAACAAAATACCAATAAAAGAATGTGCATTTGGATAAATATAAATATACAAAATACACATACAAAATAAACATAAAATAAGGTAGATTTGTAATAAAATATATGTACAAAATACACATACAATAATGTATATTTATATGAAAATATATATACAAATACACATAAAATACCATGAATTTGTATAAAAATATATATTCAAAATAAATATTAAATAATGTAAGAGCGTATAAAAATATATATACAAAGTACATATAAAATGAAAATTAAGATGCAAAATACCTATAAAATAACGAATTTTTTATAAAATTATTGATACCAAAATACACATAAAATATTTGAACTTGTATTAAAATAAACATACAAAATGCACATACAATAAAGTAAATTTGTATTGAAATAGATATGGAAAATACATATAAAATAATGTAAATTTGTTTCAAAATATATATACGAATACACATAAAATAACGTAGATTTCTATCAAAATACATATACAAAATACACATAAAATTAGGTAAATACGTATAAAAAAATGTATACAAAATTCACATAAAATAATGTAAATTCGTATAAATGTAAATAAACAATATACCAATAAAAGAATGTGTATTTGTATAAATATAAATATACAAAATGCACATAAAATAACGTAAATTTATAGTAAACTATATACATAAAATAACGCAAATTTCTATAAAAATATATGTACAAAAATGAACATTAGATAAATTTGCATAAATATATATATATATACAAAACACACATTAGATAATGTAATTGAGTATAAAAATATGTATACAAAATACCTATGAAATAATCTAAATTCGTATCGAATTAAATTAAGAAATACCAATAAAATAATGTAATTTTGGATGAAAATATATATACAAAATACACATAAAATAACCTAAATACAAATACAAATATACACATAAAATAATTTAAAATTGAATGAAATAAATATACAAAATAAACATAAAATAAGGTAAATTTGTAATGAAATATATGAAAAAATACACATAAAATAATATAAATTTGTATGAAAATATATATACAAATACACATTAAATAACATGAATTTGTATAAAATTTGTATCAAAATATATACTTATACACACAATAAAATAACGTAATTTTTTTATGAAAATGTATATACACAATACACATAAAATAATTTAAATGCGTAGAAAATATATATACAAACAACACATAAAATAATGTAAATATGTATGAAAATATATAAACAAATACACATAAAATAATGTAAATTTGGATAAAATATATATACAAAATGAACATATATATATACAAAATGAACATTAAATAATGTAAATATATATATATATATAAATATATACAAAAAACACATAGAATAATGTTCAATCGTATCAAAATAAATAAAGAGAATATCAATAAAATAATGTAAATTTGTATGAAAATAAAGATGCAAAATATCCATATAATAACGCATATTTGCATAAAAATATATATACAAAAAGACATAAAATAATTAAATTTGTATTAAAATAAATATACAAAATGAACGTACAATAAAGTAAATTTGTATTGAAATAGATATGCAAAATACATATTAATAATGTAAATTTGTATCAAAATATATATACGAATATTCATAAAATAGAGTAAATTTCTATGAAAATATAGATAGAAAACAGATATACAAAATACACATATAACTAGTTAAATTTATATTTAAATACATGTACAAAAAACACATAAAATAATGTAGATTTGTATGAAATGAAAACAAATACATTTTATATAAAATATATATACAAAATACACATAGAATAATGTAAAATCATATCTAAATAAATACACAGAATATCAATAAAATAATGTAAATTTGTATGAAAATAAAGATGCAAAATACCAATAAAATAAAGCATATTTTTATAAAAATACATATACAAAAATACACATAGATTAATCAAATTTGTATTATAATTAATATACAAAATGCACATTCAATAAGGTAAATTTGTATTAAAAAAATATGCAAAATACACATAAAACAATGTAAATTTGTTTCAAAATATATATACGAATACACATAAAATAACGCAGATTTCTATAGAAATATATATACAAAATACACTTGAAATAATGTAAATACGTATAAAAATATATATACAAAATACACATTAAATAATGTTAATTCGTGTCAAAATAAATAAACAAAATATCATGAAAAGAATGTGTATTTGTATGAAAATAGATATACAAAATACACATAAAATAACCTAAATTTGTATAAAACTATATACAAAAATACACAAAAATAATTTAAACTTGTATGAAAATAAATATACAAAAAACATATAAAACTAGGTAAATTTGTATTGAAATACATATACAAAATACACATAAAATAATGAAAATTTGAATGAAAATATATAAACCTATAGACTTAAAATAACGTAAATTTGTATCAAATATATATACAAAAAACACATTAAATAATGTAAATATGTATAAAAAAAATATACAAAACACAAATAAAATAATGTATAATCGTATCAAAATAAATACAGAAAATTTTAATAAAATAATGTAAGTTTGTATGAAAATTAAGATGCAAAATACCCATAAAATAACGCATTTTTTATAAAAATATATATACGAAAAAACATAAAATATTTGATTTTGTATTAAAATAAATAGATATACAAAATGCACATAAAATAAGCTAAATTTGAATTGAAATATATATACAAAATACATAAAATAATGTAAATTTGTATCAAAATACTTATACAAATACACATATAATAACGTAAATTTGTATAAAAATATATAAATAAAATACACATTATATAATGTAAATACGTATAAAAAAAATGTACAAAATACACAAATAATCATGTAATTCGTATCAAAATAAATAGACAAAATACCAATAAAATAATGTAAATTTCTATGAGAAAACATATACAAAATACACATAAATAACGCAAATATCAATAAAAATATATATAATATATTTAAATATTAAAAATATTTAATGTATATTTTGTAAATATATTTTATCCAAATTTACGTTATTTTATATGTATTTGTTCATATATTTTCATACAAATTTACATTATTTTATGTGAGTTTTGTATATGTATTTCAATACAAATTTGCCTAACTTTATGTGTATTTTGCATATCTATTTTTAAACAAATTTAAATTATTTTTGTGTATTTTTGTATATATTTTTATACCAATTTTAGTTATTTTATTTGTTTTTTGTATATAGATTTTCCTACAAATATACATTCTTTTATTGGAATTTTGTGTATTTAATTTTTTACGAATTTACATTATTTTATGTGTATTTGTATATATATTTTCATATAAATTTACATTATTTTATGTAAGTTTTCTACATATATTTCATTACAAATTTACCTTATTTTATGTTTATTTTGTATGTGTATTTTGTACATTTATATTTATACAAATACACATTCTTTTATTGGTATTTTGTTTATTTATTTTGTTTCGAATTTACATTATTTTATGTGTATTTTGTTTACATTTTTTTATACGTATTTACTTAATTTTATGTGTATTTTATATATATTTTTTTATAGAAATCTACGTTATTTTATGTGTATTCGTACATATATTTTGAAACAAATTTACATTGTTTTATATGTACCATAAGGTAAATTTGTATTGAAATAGATATGCAAAATACATATAAAGCAATGTAAATTTGTTTCAAAATATGTATACGAATACACATAATATAACGTAGATTTCTATAAAAATATATATACAAAATACACATAAAATGAAGTAAATACGTATAAAAAATGTATACAAAATACACATAAAATAATATAAATTCGTATCAAAATAAATAAACAAAATACCAATAAAAGAATGTGTATTTGTATAAATATAAATATACAAAATACACATAAAATAACGTAAATTTATATAAAACTATAAACAAAAATACACAGAAGTAATTAAATTTGTATAAAAATATATACAAAATACACACAAAATAAGCTAAATTTGAATTGAAATATATATACAAAATACATGAAATAAAGTAAATTTGTATCAAAATATTTATACAAATACACATATAATAACGTAAATTTGTATGAAAATATATAAACAAAATACACATTAAATAATGTAAATACGTATACAACATGTGTTCAACATACACATATAATCATGTAATTCGTATCAAAATAAATAAACAAAATACCAATAAAATAATATACATTTGTATGAGTAAACGTGTATAAATATATATGTACAAAATACATACAAAATAAACATAAAATAATCTAAATTTTTAATGAAATATATCTACAAAAAACACATAAAATAAACTAAAAATATATCAATATATATATATATATATATATATATATATATATATATATATATATATATATATATATATATATATATATATATATATATATATATATATATATATATATATATATACAAATACACATAAAATACCATGAATTTGTATAAAATTATATATTCAAAATAAATATTAAATAATTTAAATGAGTATAGAAATATATATAATAAGTACATATAAAATAATGTCAATTGTATCAATATAAATCAACAAAATACCAATAAAATAATATATATTTGAATGAAAACAGATTTACAAAATACACATAACATAACTAAAATTTGTATTGAAATATATACAAAAATACATATAAATAATTTGAGTTTGTATGAAAATAGATATTCAAAATACACATAAAACTAGGTAAATTTCTTTTGAAATATATATACAAAATACCCATAAAATATTGTAAATTTGTGTCAAAATATATAAACAAATACACATAAAATAACGTAAATTTGTATGAAAAATATATACAAAATACACATAGAATAATGTCAAATCGTATCAAAATGAATGAGCAGAATATCAATAAAATAACGTAAATTTTGTATGAAAATAAAGATGCAAAATACCCATAAAATAAAGCATATTTTTATAAAAATACATATACAAAAATACACATAGAATAATTAAATTTGTATTAAAATTAATATACAAAATGCATATACAATAAGGTAAATTTGTATTAAAAAAATATGTAAAATACATAAAAGTGTAAATTCGTTTAAAAATCTATATACGAATACAAATAAAATTCAAATTTACGTTATTTTATGTGTATTTTGTATATTTATATTTATACAAATACACATTCTTTTATTGGTATTTTGTTTATTTATTTTGATACGAATTTACATTATTTTATGTGTATTTTGTATGCATTTGTTTATACGTATTTACTTCTTTTTATGTGTATTTTGTATATATTTTTCTAGAAATCTACGTTATTTTGTGTGTATTCGTATATATATTTTGAAACAAATTTACATTGTTTTATATGTATTTTGCATATCTATTTCAATACAAATTTACCTTATTGTATGTGCATTTTGTATATTTATTTTAATACAAATTCAAATATCTTATGTGTATTTTGGTATATATATTTTTATAAAAAAATGCGTTTCTTTATGGGTATTTTGCATCTTAATTTACATACAAATTTACATTATTTTATTAAGATTCTGCGTATTTATTTTGATACTATTTTACATTATTCTATTTGTGTTTTGTATATATATATTTTTATACATATTTACATAATTTAATGTGTATTTTTTATATATATTTTATACAAATTTACGTAATTTTAGGTGTATTTTTTATATATTTTCATTCAAATTTAAATATTATTTTATGTGTATTTTGTATATGTATTTCAATACAAATCTACCTAATTTTATGTATATTTTGTACATGTATTTAAATACAAATTTATTTAATTATATGAGTATTTTGTATATCTATTTTCATACAAATTGAAATTAATTTTGTGTCTTTTTGTATATATTTTTATACAAATATATTTTGTATATTTTTTGCCTACATATATACGTTCTTTTATCGTAGTTTTGTTTATTTATTTTTATACGAATTTACATTATTTTAGGTGTATTTGAAATGTATATTCTTATACTTATTTATATCATTTTATTTGTGTTTTGAATATATATTTTCATAGAAATTTACTCTATTTTATGGGTATTCGTATATATATTTTGATTCAAATTTACATTATTTATGTTTATTTTGCATAACTATTTCAATACAAATTTACCATATTGTATGTGTATTTTGTATATTTATTTTAATACAAATTTAATTATTTTATGTGTATTTTTGTTAAAATATGCGTTATTATTTGGGTGTTTTGCATCTTTATTTTCATACAAATTTACATTATTTTATTGATATTCTGTTTATTTTTTTATGTGATTTTACATTATTCTATGTGTATTTTGTATATATATTTTTATACACATTTACATTATTTAATGTATATTTTGTATATATATTTTATATAAATTTACGCTATTTTATGTGTATTTGTTTATATATTTTCATACAAATTTACAATATTTTATGTGTAATTTGTATATGTATTTCAATACAGATTTGCCTAATTTTATGTGTATTTTGCATATCTATTTTCAAACAAATTTAAATTATCTATATGTATTTTTTATATATTTTGATACAAATTTTAGTTATTTTATTTGTATTTTGTATTTATATTTTCCTACAAATATACATTCTTTTAGTGGAATTTTGTTCATTTATTTTCATAAGAATTTATATAATTTTATGTGTATTTTGTATATATATTTTTCTACGTATTTACATAATTTTATGTGTATTTTTTATATATATTTTCATAAAATTTACGTTATTTTATTGTGTGTATTCGTATATGATTTCATACAAATTTACATTATTTTATGTTTATTTTGCATATCTATTTCAATATAGATTTACCATATTTTATGTGTATTTTGTATATTTATTTTAATACAAATTTAATTATTTTATGTGAACTTTGTATACATTTTCTTATACGTATTTACTTCATTTAATGTGTATTTTGTATATATATTTTTATAGTAATCTACGTTATTTTATGTGTATTGGTATATATATTTTGAAGCAAATTTGCATTGTTTTATATGTATTTAGCATATCTATTTCAATATAAATCTACCTTATTGTATGTGCATTTTGTATATTTATTGTAATACAAATTTAAATATTTTATTATTTTGGTATATATATTTTTATAAAAAGAGTTTTATATAAATTTAAAATATTTTATGTGTATTTTGTATATCTATTTTCATACAAATACACTTTTTTATTGATATTTTGTTTATTTATTTTGACGCGAATTCACATTATTTAATGTGTATTTTGTATATATATTTTTATACGTATTTACGTCATTTCATGTGTATTTTGTATATATATTTCTATAGAAATATATGTTATTTTATGTGTATTCGTATATATATTTTGAAACAAATATACATTGTTTTATGTGCATTTTGCATATTTTTTCAATATAAATTTACCTTATCGTACGTGCATTTTGTATATTAATTTTAATACAAATTTAATTATTCGATGTGTTTTTTTGTATATGTATTTTCATAAAAAAAATGCTTTATTTTATGGGTATTTTGCATCTTTATTTTCATTCAAATTTACCTTATTTTATTGATATTCTGTGTATTTATTTTGATACGATTTTACATTATTCTATGTATATTTTGTATATATATTTCATACAAATGAACGTTATTTTATGTGAATTTGTTTTCATTTCATACAAATTTACATTATTTTATGTGTATTTTGTACATATATTTAAATACAAATTTAACTAATTATATGTGTATTATGTATATCTATTTTCATACAAATTGAAATTAATTTTGTGTATTTTAGTATATATTTTTATTCAAATTTTCGTAATTTTATGTGAATTTTGTATATTTATTTTCCTACAAATATACGTTCTTTTATCGGAATTTTGTTTATTTATTTTGATACGAATTTTCATTATTTTAGGTGTATTTGATATATATATTTTTAACTTATTTACATAATTTTATATGTATTTTGAATATATATTTTCATAGAAATTTACTCTATTTTATGTGTATTCGTATATATATTTTGATACAAATTTACATTATTTATGTGTATTTCGCATATCTATTTCAATACAAATTTTCTTTATTGTATGTGCCTTTTGTATATTTATTTTGATGCAAATTTAATTATTTTATGTGTATTTTTGTATATATATTTTTAAACAAATATGCGTTATTATATGGGTATTTTCCATCTATATTTTCATACAAATTTACACTATTTTATTGATTGTCTGTTTATTTATTTTGATACGATTTTATGTTATTCTGTGTATTTTGTATATATATTTTTAGACATATTTACATTATTTAATGTATATTTTGTACATATATTTTATGGAAATTTACGTTATCTTATGTGAATTTGTTTATATATTTTCATACAAATTTACATCATTTTATGTGTATTTTGTATATGTATTTCAATAAAAATTTGCCTAATTTCATTTGTATTTTGCATATCTATTTTCAAACAAATTCAAACTATTTTTGTGTATTTTTGTATTATTTTTATACAATTTTTTATTTTTTTTTATTTTGTATATTTATTTTCCTACACATATACATTCTTTTAGAGGAAATTTTGTTTATTTATTTTGATACGAGTTTACATTATTTTATGTGTATTTTGTATATATATTTTTCTATGTATTTACATTATTTTATGTGTATTTTGTATATATATTTTCATAAAAATTTACGTAATTTTATTGTGTGTATTCGTATATATTTTGATAAAAATTTTCATTATTTTTTGTGTTTTTTGCATATCTATTTCAATAAAAATCTACCTTATTGTATGTGTATTTTGTATATTTATTTTAATACAAATTTAATTATTTTCTGTGTATTTTTGTATATATTTTTTTTTAAATATGAGATATTTTATGGGTATTTTGCATCTATAATTTTATAAATTTTTACATTAATTACATATCTTTTATACGTATTTACATTATTTAATGTGTATTTTGTTTTAATATTTTTATACAAATTTACGTTATTATATGTGTATTTGAATATATATTTTGATACAAATTTACATTATTTTATGTATTTTCTATATTTAATTCAATTCAAATTTAGCTTATTTTATGTGTCTTTTGTATATCTATTTTCATACAAATTCAATTATTTTTGTTTATTTTTGTATATAGTTTCATACAATTTTACATTAATTTATGTGTATTTTGTATATTTATATTTATACAAGTAAAAATTCTTTTATTGGCATTTAGTTTATTTATTTTGATACGAATTTACATTATTTTATGTGTATTTTGTATACATTTTCTTATACGTATTTACTTCATTTTATGTGTATTTTGTATATATATTTTATAGAAATCTACGTTATTTTATGTGTATTCATATGTATATTTTGAAACAAATTTACATTGTTTTATATGTATTTTGCATATCTATTTCAATACAAATTTACCTTATTGTGTGTGCATTTTGTATATTTATTGTAATACAAATTTAAATATGTTATATGCATTTAGGTATATATATTTTCATAAAAAAATGCGTTGTTTTATGGGTATTTTGCATCTTTATTTTCATACAAATTTACATTATTTTATTAATATTCTGTGTATTTATTTTGATACTATTTTACATTATTCTATTTGTGTTTTGTATATATTTTTTTATACATATTTACATTATTTAATGTGTATTTTCTATATATATTTCATACAAATTTTCGTTATTTTAAGTGTATTTGTTTATATATTTTTATTCAAATTTACATTATTTTATGTGTATTTTGTATATGTATTTCAATAGAAATTTACCTAATTTCATGTGTATTTTTTATATATATTTTATACAAATTTAATTTATTTTTTGTGTATTTTTGTATAGTTTTATACACATTTACAATATTTTAAGTGTATTTTGTATATCTATTTTCATACAAACACACATTCTTTTATTGATATTTTGTTTATTTATTTTGATGCGAATTTACATTATTTAATGTGTATTGTGTATATATATTTTTATACGTATTTACGTCATTTCATGTGTATTTTGTATATATATTTCTATAGAAATATACGTTATTTTATGTGTATTCGTACATATATTTTGAAACAAATATACATTGTTTTATGTGCATTTTGCATATTTTTTCAATACAAATTTACCTTATTGTACGTGCATTTTGTATATTAATTTTAATATTAATTTAGCTATTCTATGTGTATTTTTGTATATGTATTTTTATCGAAATATGCTTTATTTTATGGGTATTTTGCATCTTTATTTTCATACAAAATTACATTATTTTATTGATATTCTTTATATTTATTTTGATACGATTTTACATTATTCTATGTATATTTTGTATATCTATTTTATACCAATGTACGTTATTTTATGTGAATTTGTTTTCATTTCATACAAATTTACATTATTTTATGTGAATTTTGTACATGTATTTAAATACAAATTTAACTAATTATATGTGTATTTTGTATATCTATTTTCATACAAATTGAAATTAATTTTGTGTATTTTTGTATATATTTTTATTCAAATTTTCGTAATTTTATGTGTATTTTGTATATTTATTTTCCTACATATATACGTTCTTTTATCGGAATTTTATTTATTTATTTTGATACGAATTTTCAATTTTTTTAGGTGTATTTGATATATATATATTTTTATACTTATTTACATAATTTTATATGTATTTTGAATATATATTTTCATAGAAATTTACTCTATATGTATATGTATTGAAAATACACATGAAATAGTCTAAATTCGAATCGATATAAATGAACTTAAATACCGATAAAATTATGTAATTTTGAATGAAAATATATATAGAAAATACACATAAAATAACGTAAATACAAATAAATATATACACATAAAATGATTTGAATTTGAATGAAAATAGATATAAAAATAAACTTAAAATAATGCAAATTTATAATGAAATATATATACAAAATACACATAAAATAATGTAGATTTGTTTCAAAATGTATATACGAATACACATAAAATAACGTAGATTTCTATAGAAATATATATACGAAATACACATGAAATGTTGTAAATACGTATAAAAATATATATACAAAATACAAATTAAATAATGTAAATTCGTGTCAAAATAAATAATTAAAATATCAATAAAAGAATGTGTATTTGTATGAAAATACATATACAAAATACGCATAAAATAACGTAAATTTGTATAAAACTATATATAAAAATACACAAACATAAGTTAAATTTGTATGAAAATAAATATACAAAACACACATAAAATTAGGTAAATTTGTAAAGAAATACAAATACAAAATACACATAAAACAATGTAAATTTGAATGAAAATATATAAACAAATACACTTAAATTAACATAAATTTGTATAAAATATATATAAAAAATACTCATTAAATAATGTAAATATGTATAAAAAATATATAAAACAAAACACAAATAGAATAATGTAAAATCGTATTAAAATAAATACACAGAATGTAAATAAAATAATGTAAATTTGTATGAAAATACATAAAAAAATACTCTTAAAATAACGTAAATTTGTATAAAAAAATATATACAAAACACAAATAGAATAATGTAAAATCGTATCAAAATAAATACACAGAATATTAATAAAATAATTTAAATTTGTATGAAAATAAAGAAGCAAAATACCCATAAAATAACGCTTTATTTTTTTAAATATATATACAAAAATACACATAAAAAAATTATTTGTATTAAAATAAATATACAAAATACACATACAATAAGATAAATCTGTATTGAAATAGATATTCAAAATACATATAAAATAATGTAAATTTCTTACAAAATATTTATACGAATACACATAAAATAACGTAGATTTGTATAAAAATATATATACAAAATACACGTAAAATGAAGTAAATACGTATAAAAAAATGTATACAAAATACACATAAAATAATGTAAACTCGTATCAAAATAAATAAACAAAATACCAATAAAAGAATGTGTATTTGTATAAATATAAATATACAAAATACACATAAAATAACGTAAATTTGTATAAAACAATATACAAAAATACACAGAAGTAATTAAATTCGTATGAAAATAGATATACAAAATACAGATAAAATAAGCTAAATTTGAATTGAAATGTATATACAAAATACATAAAATAATGTAAATTTGTATCAAAATATTTATAAAAATACATATAATAACGTAAATTTGTTTAAAAATATATAAACAAAATACACATTAAGTAATGTAAATACGTATAAAAAATATGTACAAAATACACATATAATCATGTAATTCGTATCAAACTAAATAAACAAAATAGCAATAAAATAATGTAAATTTGTATGAGAAAACATATACAAATACATATAAAAAAACGCTAATTTCTATAAAAATATATGTCCAAAAATGAACGTAAAATAAATTAACTTTGGATAAAAATATATATACAAAACACATTAAATAATGTAAAAGCGTACATAAAATAACCTAAATTTGTATAAAACTATATACAAAAATACACAAAAATAATTTTAATTTGTATGTAAAGAAATATACAAAATACACATAAAATTAGGTTAATTTCTATTGAAATACATATACAAAATACACATAAAATAATGTAAATTTGAAAGAAAATATATAAACAAATACACATATAATAACGTAAATTTGTATGAAATATATATACAAAATACACATTAAATAATGTAAATATGTATAAAAAAATATATAGAAAACACAAATAGAATAATGTAAAATCGTATCAAAATATATACACAGAATATTAATAAAATAATGTAAATTTGTATGAAAATTAAGATGCAAAATACCTATAAAATAACGCATTTTTTATAAAATTATTGATACCAAAATACACATAAAATATTTGAATTTGTATCAAAATAAATATACAAAATGCACATACAATAAGGTAAATTTGTATTGAAATAGATATGCAAAATACATATAAAATAATGTAAATTTGTTTCAAAATATATATGCGAATACACATAAAATAACGTAGATTTCTATAAAAAAACATATTCAAAATACACATAAAATTAAGTAAATACATATAAAAGAAATGTATACAAAATAAACATAAAATAATGTAAATTCGTATAAATATAAATAAACAATATAGCAATAAAAGAATGTGTATTTGTATAAATATAAATATACAAAATGCACATAAAACAACGTAAAGTTATATAAAACTATATACATAAAATAACGCAAATTTCTATAAAAATATATGTACAAAAATGATCATAAAATAAATTTGCATAAAAATATATATACAAAACACACATTAGATAATGTAAATGAGTATAAAAATATATATACAAAATAACTTTGAAATAATCTAAATTCGTATCGAATTAAATTAAGAAAATACCAATATAATAATGTAATTTTGGATGAAAATATATATACAAAATACACATAAAATAACCTAAATACAAATACAAATATACACATAAAATAATTTAAAATTGAATGAAATAAATATACAAAATAAACATAAAATAAGGTAAATTTCTAATGAAATATATGAAAAAATACACATAAAATAATATAAATTTGTATGAAAATATATATACAAATACACATTAAATAACATGAATTTGTATAAAATTTGTATCAAAATATATACGAATACACACAATAAAATAACGTAATTTTTTTATGAAAATGTATATACAAAATACACATAAAATAATGTAAATTTGTATAAAAATATATAAACAAATACACATAAAATAATGTAAATTTGGATAAAATATATATACAAAATAAACCTTAAATAATATAAATATGTATAAAAAATATATACAAAATACACATAGAATAATGTTAAATCGTATCAAAATAAATAAAGAGAATATCAATAAAATAATGTAAATTTGTATGAAAATAAAGATGCAAAATATCCATATAATAACGCATATTTGCATAAAAATATATATACAAAAATACATTTAAAATAGTTAAATTTGTAATAAAATAAATATACAAAATGCACGTACAATAAAGAAAATTTGTATTGAAATAGATATGCAATATACACATCAATAATGTAAATTTGTATCAAAATATATACGAATACTCATCAAATAGAGTAAATTTCTATGAAAATATACATACAAAATAGATATACAAAATACACATATAACTAGTTAAATTTGTATTTAAATACATGTACAAAAAACACATAAAATAATGTAGATTTGTTTGAAATGAAAACAAATACATTTTATATAAAATATATATACAAAATAAACATAGAATAATGTAAAATCATACCAAATAAATACACAGAATATCAATAAAATAATGTAAATTTGTATGAAAAAAAAGATGCAAAATACCCATAAAATAAAGCATATTTTTATAAAAATACATACACAAAAATACACAGATTAATCAAATTTGTATTAAAATTAATATACAAAATGCACATACAATAATGTAAATTTGTATTGAAAAAATATGCAAAATACACATAAAACAATGTAAATTTGTTTCAAAATATATATACGAATACACATAAAATAACGTAGATTTCTATAGAAATATATAAACAAAATACACTTGAAATAATGTAAATACGTATAAAAATATATATACAAAATACACATTAAATAATGCTAATTCGTGTCAAAATAAATAAAAAAAATATCATGAAAAGAATGTGTATTTGTATGAAAATAGATATACAAAATACACATAAAATAACCTAAATTTGTATAAAACTATATACAAAAATAAACAAAAATAATTTAAACATGTATGGAAATAAATATACAAAAAACATAAAATTAGGTAAATTTGTATTGAAATACATATACAAAATACACATAAAATAATGTAAATTTGAATGAAAATATATAAACATATAGACTTAAAATAACGTAAATTTGTATCAAATATATATACAAAAAACACATTAAATATTGGAAATATGTATAAAAAAATATATACAAAACACAAATAAAATAATGTAAAATCGTATCAAAATAAATACTGAAAATATTAATAAAATAATGTAAATTTGTATGAAAATTAAGATTCAAAATACCCATGTCATGTGTATTCGTATATATATTTTGAACCAAATTTACATTGTTTATATGTATTTTGCATATCTATTTTTGTGTATTCTGTATTTATTTTTGTTATACATAGAATAATGTAAAATCCTATCAAAATAAGTACACAGAATATCAATAAAATAATTTAAATTTGTATGAAAACAAAGATGCAAAATACCCATAAGATAAAGCATTTTTTTTTAAATACATATACAAAAATACACATAGAATAATTAAATTTGTATTAAAATTAATATACAAAATGCACACATACAATAAGGTAAATTTGTATTGAAAAAAAAACGCAAAATATAAATAAAACATTGTAAATTTGTTTCAAAATATATATACGAATACACATAAAATAACGTAGATTTCTATAGAAATATATATACAAAATACACATGAAATTATGTAAATACGTATAAAAATATATATATAAAATACATATTAAGTAATGTAAATTCGTGTCAAAATAAATAAACAAAATATCTTGAAAAGAATGTGTATTTGTATGAAAATAAATAATAGATAATAAATTTGTATGAAATATATATGCAAGATATACATTAAATAATGTAAATATGTATAAAAAAAATATATACAAAAAACAAATAGAATAATGTAAGATCGTAAAAAAAAAATACACCGAATATTAATAAAATAATGTAAATTTGTATGAAAATAAAGATGCAAAATTCCCATCAAATAGCGCATTTCTTATAAAAATATATATACCAAAATACACATAAAATATTTAAATTTGTATTGAAATAAATATACAAAATGCACATACAATAAGGTAAACTTCTATTGAAAGAGATATGCAAAAATACATATAAAACAAAGTAAATTTGTTTAAAAATATATATACGAATACACATAAAATAACGTAGATTTCTATAAAAATATATATACAAAATACACATAAAATTAGATAAATACGTATAAAAAAAAGTAAACAAAATACACATAAAATAATATAAATTCGAAACAAAATAAATAAAAAAATACCAATAAAAGAATGTGTATTTGTATAAATATAAATGTACAAAATACACATACAAAATAAACATAAAATAAGGTAAATTTGTAATGAAATATATGTACAAAATACACATAAAATAATGTATATTTATATGAAAATATATATACAAATACACATAAAATGCCATGAATTTGTATAAAATTATATATTCAAAATAAATATTAAATAATGTAAATGCGTATAAAAATATATATAAAAAGTACATATAAAATAATGTAAATTCGTATCAATATAAATCAACAAAATACCAATAAAATAATATATATTTGAATGAAAATAGATTTACAAAATACACATAACATAAGTAAAATTTGTATTGAAATATATCCAAAAATACATAAAAATAATTTGAGTTTGTATGAAAATAGATATTCAAAATACACATAAAACTAGGTAAATTTCTTTTGAAGTATATATACAAAATACCCATAAAATATTGTAAATTTGTGTCAGAATATATAAACAAATACACATAAAATAACGTAAATTTGTTTGAAAAATATATACAAAATACACATAGAATAATGTCAAATCGTATCAAAATGAATGAGCAGAATATCAATAAAATAACGTAAATTTGTATGAAAATAAAGATGCAAAATACCCATAAAATAAAGCATATTTTTATTAAAATACATATACAAAAATACACATAGAATAATTAAATTTTTATTAAAATTAATATACAAAATTCATATACTATAAGGTAAATTTGTATTGAAAATATATGCAAAATACACATAAAAGTGTAAATTTGTTTAAAAATCTATATACGAATACACATAATATAACGTAGATTTCTATAGAAATATATATACAAAATACACATGAAATGATGTAAATACGTATAAAAATATATATGCAAAATACACATTAAATAATTTAAATTCTCGTCAAAATAAATAAACAAAATATCAATAAAAGAATGTGTATTTGTATGAAAATGGATATACAAAATACTCATAAAATAACCTAAGTTTGTATAAAACTATTTTCAAAAATACACAAAAATAATTTAAATTTGTATGAAAATAAATATACAAAATACACATAAAATTATTTTGTATATCTATTTTATACAAATGTACGTTATTTTATGTGAATTTGTTTTCATTTCATACAAATTTACATTATTTTATGTGTATTTTATACATGTATTTAAATACAAATTTAACTAATTACATACTTTTATAAAAATACATATACAAAAATACACATAGATTAATCAAATTTGTATTAAAATTAATATACAAAATGCACATACAATAAGGTAAATTTGTATTGAAAAAATATGCAAAATACACATAAAACAATGTAAATTTGTTTCAAAATATATATTCGAATACACATAAAATAACGCAGATTTCTATAGAAATATATATACAAAATACACTTGAAATAATGTAAATACGTATAAAAATATATATACAAAATACACATTAAATAATGTTAATTCGTGTCAAAATAAATAAATAAAATATCATGAAAAGAATGTGTATTTGTATGAAAGTAGATATACAAAATACACATAAAATAACCTAAATTTGTATAAAACTGTATACAAAAATACACAAAAATAATTTAAACTTGTATTCAAATAAATATACAAAAAACATATAAAAATAGGTAAATTTGTATTGAAATGCATATACAAAATACACATAAAATAATGAAAATTTGAATGAAAATATATAAACATATAGACTTAAAATAACGTAAATTTGTATCAAATATATATACAAAAAAAACATTAAATAATGTAAATATGTATAAAAAATATATATACAAAACACAAATAAAATAATGTAAAATCGTATCAATATAAATACAGAAAATATTAATAAAATAATGTAAATTTGTATGAAAATTAAGATGCAAAATACCCTTAAAATAACGCATTTTTTATAAAAATATATATAAGAAAAAACATAAAATATTTGATTTTGTATTAAAATAAATAGATATACAAAATACACATAAAATAAGCTAAATTTGAATTGAAATATATATACAAAATACATAAAATAATGTAAATTTGTATCAAAATACCTATACAAATGCACATATAATAACGTAAATTTGTATAAAAATATATAAACAAAATACACATTAAATAATGTAAATACGTATAAAAAAAATGTAAAAAATACACAAATAATCATGTAATTCGTATCAAAATAAATAGACAAAATACCAATAAAATAATGTAAATTTCTATGAGAAAACATATACAAAATACACATAAGTAACGCAAATATCAATAAAAATATAAATAATATATTTTTATACATATTTAAAATATTTAATGTATATTTTGTATAAATATATTTTATCCAAATTTACATGATTTTATATGTATTTGTTTATATATTTTCATACAAATTTACATTATTTTATGTGAGTTTTGTATATGTATTTCAATACAAATTTGCCTAACTTTATGTGTATTTTGCATATATATTTTCAAACAAATTTACATTATTTTTGTGTATTTTTGTATATATTTTTATACAAATTTTAGTTATTTTATTTGTTTTTTGTATATATATTTTCCTACAAATATACATTCTTTTATTGGAATTTTGTGGATTTAATTTTTTACGAATTTACATTATTTTATGTGTATTTTGTATATATATTTTTCTACGAATTTAAACTATTTTATGTGTATTTTATAAATACAATTTCATAAAAATTTACGTTATTTTATTGTGTGTATTCGTATATATTTTGAAACATTATATACAAATTCATGTTATTTTATGCGTATTTGTATATATATTTTCATACAAATTTATATTATTTTATGTGTATTCTTACATATATTTTATTACAAATTTACTTTATTTTATGTTTTTATTGTATATTTATTTCATTCAATTTTAAATTATTTAATGTGTATATTTGTATTTGTATTTAGGTTATTTTATGTGTGTTTTCTATATATATTTTCATCCAAAATTACATTATTTTATTGTTATTTTCTTAATTTAACTCGATACGATTTTAGATTATTTCATAGGTATTTTGTATACATATTTTTATACTCATTTACATTATCTAATGTGTGTTTTGTATATATTTTTTTATGCAAACTAATTTTATGTGCATTTTTGTACATATATTTTTATAGAAACTTAAAACGTTATTTTATGTGTATTTTGTATATGTTTTCTCATACAAATTTACATTATTTAATTAGTTTTTTGTTTATTTATTTTGATACGAATGACTTGATTATTGGTGTATTTTGTAAATATTTTTTATACGTATTTACATTACTTAATCTGTATTTTGTTTATATATTTTTTTTACAAGTTTACGTTATTATATGTGTATTTGTTAAAAATATTTTGAAACGAGTTTACTTTATTTTATGTATTTTGTATATATATTTCAATTCAAATTTAGCTTATTTTGTGTGTATTTTGTATATCTATTTTCATGCAAATTTAATTACTTCTGTGTATTTTTGTATATAGTTTTATACAAATTTACGTTATTTTATGTACATTTTGTATATTTATATTTATACAAATACACATTCTCTTATTGGTATTTTGTTTATTTATATTTATACGAATTTACATTATTTTATGTGTATTTTGTATACATTTTTGATTCGTATTTACTTAATTTTATTTCTATTTTATATATATATATATATATATATATATATATATATATATATATATATATATATATATATATATATATATAGATATATATATATATATATATATATATATATATATATATATATATATATATATATATATATATATATATTTTGAAACAAATTTACATTGTTTTATATGTTTTTTGCATATCTATTTCAATACAAATTTACCTTATTGTATGTGCATTTTGTAAATTTATTTTAATATAAATTCAAATATTTTATGTGTATTTTGTATATATATTTATAAAAATGCGTTATTTTATATATTTTTTGCATCTTAGTTTTCATACAAATGTACATTATTTTATTAATATTCTGTGTATATATTTTGATACGATTTTATATTATACTATTTGTGTTTTGTATATATTTTTTATACGTATTTTCATTATTTAATGTGTATTTTATATATATATTTTATATAATTTCATTCAAATTTACATTATTTTAAGTGTATTTTGTATATGTATTTCAATACAAATTTACCTAATTTTATGTATATTTTGTAAATTTATTTTCATACAAATTTAAATTATTTTTGTGTTTTTTTGTATATACATAAAGAGTAAATTTCTATGAAAATATATATTCAAAATACATATAAAATTATGTAAATAAGTATAAAAATATATATATCAAATACACCTAAAAAATGAAAATTCGTATCAAAATAAATAAACAAAATTCCGATAAAAGAACGTACATTTGTAGGAAAATAAATATACAAAATACACATAAAATTACGAAAATTTGAATAAAAATATATACAAAAAAATAAGTTTCAATTTGTATGAAAATAGATATACAAAATACACATATAATTAGTTAAATTTGTATTTAAATACATGTGCAAAATACACATAAAATAATGTAAATTTGTATGAAATGAAAACAAATTCACATAAAATAACGTACATTTGTATAAAATATATATACAAAATATACATAGAATAATGTAAAATCGTATCAAAATAAATACACAGAATATCAATAAAATAATGTAATTTTGTATGAAAATAAAGATGCAAAATACCCATAAAATTAAGAATATTTTTTTAAAAATACATATACAAGAATACACATAGAATAATTAAATTTGTATTAAAATTAATATACAAAATGCACGTACAATAAGGGAAATTTGTATTGAAAAAATATACAAAATGCACATACAACAATGTATATTTGTTTCAAAATATATATACGAATACACATAAAATAACGTATATTTCTATAGAAATATATATACAAAATACACATGAAATGACGTAAATACACAAAAATAATTTAAATTTGTATAAAATTATATATACAAAATACACATAAAACTAGTTAAATTTCTATTGAAATACATATACAAAATACACATAAAATAATGTAAATTTGAATGAAAATATAAAAACAAATACACTTAAAATAACGTAAATTTGTATGAAATATATATAGAAAATACACATTAAATAATGTAAATATGTATAAAAAAATATATACAAAACACAAATAGAATAATGTAAAATAGTATCAAAATAAATACACAGAATATTTGTATGAAAATAAAGATGCAAAATACCCATAAAACAACGCATTTTTTATGAAAATATATATACCAAAATACACATAAAATATTTAAATTTTTATTACAATAAATATACAAAATGACATACAATAAGGTAAATTTGTATTGAAATATATATGCAAAATGCACATAAAACAATGTAAATTTATTTCAAAATATATATACGAATACACATAAAATAACGTAGATTTCTATAAAAATATATATACAAAATACACATAAAATGAAGTAAATACGTATAAGAAAATGTATACAAAGGACACATAAAATAATGTAAACTCGTATCAAAATAAATAAACTAAATACCAATAAAAGAATGTTTACTTGTATATATATAAATATACAAAATACACATAAAATAACGTAAAATGTGAAAACTATATAAAATAAACAAAATAATTAAATTTGTATGAAAATATATATAAAAAATACACATAATATAAACTAAATTTGAATTGAAATAAATATAGAAAATACATAAAATAATGTAAATTTGTATCAAAATATATATTCAAATACACATATATTATAATTAATATACAAAATGCGTATATAATAAGGTAAATTTGTATTGAAAAAATATGCAACATACACGTTTACTCATACAAATTTATATTATTTTATTGGTATTTTGTTTATTTATTTTGATACGAATTACATGATTATATGTGTATTTTGTACATATTTTTTATACGTATTTACATTATTTAATGTGTATTTTGTTTATATATTTTCATACAAATTTACGTTATTATATGTATATTTGTATAAATATTTTGATAAAAATCTACTTTATTTCATGTATTTTTTATATATTTCAATTCAAATTTAGCTTATTTTGTGTGTATTTTGTATATATTCATACAAATTTAATTACTTCTGTGTATTTTTGTATATAGTTTTATATAAAGTTACGTTATTTTATGTGTATTTTGTATATTTATATTTATACAAATACACATTCTTTTATTGCTATTTTGTTTATTTATTTTGATACGAATTTACATTATTTTATGTGTATTTTGTATACATTTTTTTATACGTATTTACTTCATTTTATGTGTATTTTGTATATATATTTTTATAGAAATCTACGTTATTATATGTGTATTCGTATATATATTTTGAAACAAATTTACATTGTTTTATATGTATTTTGCATATCTATTTCAATTCAAATTTACCATATTGTATGTGTTTTTTCTATATTTATTTTAATACAAAATAATTTTTTTATGTGTATTTTGGTATATATATTTAAAAAAAAAATGCGATATTTTATGGGTATTTTGCTTCTTTATTTTCATACAAATTTACATTATTTTATTAATATTCTGTGTATTTATTTTGATACGATTTTACATTATTCTATTTGTGTTTTGTACATATTTTTTTATACAAATTTACGTTATTTCAAGTGTATTTGTTTATGTATTTTCATTCAAATTTACATTATTTTATGTGTATTTTGTGTATGTATTTTAATACAAATTTACCTAATTTTATGTGTATTTTGTATATTTATTTTCATACAAATTTAAAATATTTTTTTTGTATATAGTTTGATACAAATCTAGGTTATTTTATGTGTATTTTGTATATCTATTTTCATACAAATACACATTCTTTTATTGATATTTTGTTTATTTATTTTGACGCGAATTTTATGTGAATTTGTTTTCATTTCATACAAATTTACATTATTTTATGTGTATTTTGTACATGTATTTAAATACAAATTTAACTAATTATATGTGTATTTTGTATATCTATTTTCATACAAATTGAAATTAATTTTTTTGTTTTTTTGTATATATTTTTTTCAAATTTTCGTAATCTTATAAAAATATATATACCAAAATACACATAAAATATTTAAATTTGCATTGAAATAAATATACAAAATGCACATACAATAAGGTAAATTTGTATTGAAAGAGATATGCAAAAATACATATAAAACAATGTAAATTTGTTTCAAAATATATATACGAATACAAATAAAAAACGTAGATTTCTATAAAAATATATATACAAAATACACATAAAATTAAGTAAATACGTATAAAAAAATGTATACAAAATACACATAAAATAAGGTAAATTCGAATTAAAATAAATAAACAAAATACCAATAAAAGAATGTGTATTTGGATAAAGATAAATATACAAAATACACATACAAAATAAACATGAAATTAGGTAGATTTGTAAAAAAATATATGTACAAAATACACATAAAATAATGTAAATTTATATAAAAATATATATACAAATACACATAAAATACCATGAATTTGTATAAAAATATATATTCAAAATAAATATTATATAATGTAAAAGCGTATAAAAATATATATACAAATACAGATACAAAAATACACATCGAATAATTAAATTTGTATTAAAATTAATATACAAAATGCGTATATAATAAGGTAAATTTGTCTTGAAAAAATATGCAACATACACGTTTACTCATACAAATTTATATTATTTTATTGGTATTTTGTTTATTTATTTTGATACGAATTACATGATTATATGTGTATTTTGTACATATTTTTTTTATACGTATTTACATTATTTAATGTGTATTTTGTTTATATATTTTCATACAAATTTACGTTATTATATGTGTATTTGTATAAATATTTTGATACAAATTTACTTTATTTCATGTATTTTGTATATATTTCAATTCAAATTTAGCTTATTTTGTGTGTATTTTGTATATATTTTCATTCAAATTTAATTACTTCTGTGTATTTTTGTAAATAGTTTTATATAAATTTACGTTATTTTATGTGTATTTTGTATATTTATATTTATACAAATACACATTCTTTTATTGGTGTTTTGTTTATTTATTTTGATACGAATTTACATTATTTTATGTGTATTTTGTATACGTATTTACTTCATTTTATGTCTTTTGTATATATATTTTTATAGAAATCTACGTCATTTTATGTGTATTCGTATATATATTTTGAAACAAATTTACATTGTTTTATATGTATTTTGCATATCTATTTCAATACAAATTTACCTTATTGTATGTGTTTTTTGTATATCTATTTTAATACAAATTTAATTTTTTTATGTGTATTTTGGTATATATATTTTTATAAATAAAAAAAATGCGTTATTTTATGGGTATTTTGCTTCTTTATTTTCATACAAATTTACATTATTTTATTAATATCTGTGTATTTATTTTGATACGATTTTACATTATTCTATTTGTGTTTTGTACATATTTTTTTATACAAATTTGCGTTATTTTAAGTGTATTTGATAATGTATTTTCATTCAAATTTACATTATTTTATGTGTATTTTGTGTATGTATTTCAATACAAATTTACCTAATTTTATGTGTATTTTGTATATTTATTTTCATACAAATTTAAAATATTTTTGTGTATTTTTGTATATAGTTTGATACAAATTTAGGTTATTTTGTGTGTATTTTGTATATCTATTTTCATACAAATACACATTCTTTTACTGATTGTTTATTTATTTTGACGCGAATTTACATTATTTAATGTGTATTTTGTATATATATTTTTATACGTATTTACATCATTTCATGTGTATTTTGTATAGTTTTAAACAAATTTATATTATTTAATGTGTATTTTGTATATATTTATTTATACAAATACACATTCTTTTATTGGTATTTTGTTTATTTATTTTGATACTAATTTACATTATTTTATGTGTATTTTGTATACATTTTTTATACTTATTTACTTAATTTTATGTGTATTTTGTATATATATTTTTATAGAAATCTACCTTTTTTCATGTGTATTCGTATATATATTTTGAAACAAATTTACATTGCTTATATGTATTTTGCATATCTATTTTTGTGTATTCTGTATTTATTTTTTTTATACAATGTAAAATCGTATCAAAATAAGTACACAGAATATCAATAAAAAAAATTAAATTTGTATTAAAATAAAGATGCAAAATACCCATAAGATAAAGCATATTTTTTTTAAAAAATACATATACAAAAATACACATAGAATAATTAAATTTGTATTGAAACTAATATACAAAATGCACACATACAATAAGGTAAATTTGTATTGAAAAAAACGCAAAACACAAATAAAACAGTGTAAATTTGTTTCAAAATATATATACGAATACACATAAAATAACGTAGATTTCTATAGAAATATATATACAAAATACACATGAAATTATGTAAATACGTATAAAAATATATATATAAAATACATATTAAGTAATGTAAATTCGTGACAAAATAAATAAACAAAATATCATGAAAAGAATGTGTATTTGTATGAAAATAAATAATAGATAATAAATTTGTACGTAATATATATGCAAGATACATTTAAATAATGTAAATATGTATATAAAAAAATATATACAAAAAAATAGAATAATGTAAAATCGTATGAAAATAAATACACCGAATATTAATAAAATAATGCAAATTTGTATGAAAATAAAGATGCAAAATTCCCATCAAATAGCGCATTTCTTATAAAAATATATATACCAAAATAAACATAAAATATTTAAATTTGTATTGAAATAAATATACAAAATGCACATACAATAAGGTAAACCTCTATTGAAAGAGATATGCAAAAATACATATAAAACAATGTAAATTTGTTTCAAAATATATATACGAATACACATAAAATAACGTAGATTTCTATAAAAATATATATACAAAATACTCATAAAATTAAGTAAATACGTATAAAAAAATGTAAACAAAATACACATAAAATAATGTAAATTCGAAACAAAATAAATAAACAAAATACCAATAAAAGAATGTATATCTATTTATTTTAATACAAAATCAAATATTTTATGTTTTTTCGTATATATATTTTTATAAAAAATGCGTTATTTTATGGGTATTTTGCATCTTAATTTTCATACAAATTTACATTATTTTATTAATATTTTCTGTATTTATTTTGATACGATTTTACATTATTTTATTTATGTTTTGTATATATTTTTTAATACATATTTACATTATTTAATGTGTTTTTTGTATATATATTTGATACATTATTACGTTATTTTAAGTTATTTTATGTGTATTTGTTTATATATTTTGACACAAATTTACAATATTTTATGGGTATTTTGTATATATATTTCAAAAGAAATTTACCTAGTTTTATATATACTTTGAATGTCTATTTTCATACAAACTCAAATTATTTTTATGTATTTTTGTATATATTTCAATACAAATTTTAGTTATGTGTATTTTGTAAATCTATTTTCATTCAAATATATATTATTTTATTGGTATTTTGTTAATTTATATTGATACGAATTTACATTATTTTATATGTACTTTGTATATATATTTACATTATTTAATATTTATTTTGAATATATAATTTTATACAAATTCATGGTATTTTATGTGTATTTGTATATATATTTTCATATAAATTTACATTATTTTATGTGTATTTTGTACATATATTTCATTACAAATTTACCTTATTTTATGTTTATTTTGTATATGTATTTTGTACATTTATATTTATACAAATACACATTCTTTTATTGGTATTTTGTTTATTTATTTTGTTTCGAATTTACATTATTTTATGTGTATTTTGTTTACATTTTTTATACGTATTTACTTAATTTTATGGGTATTTTGTAAATATATTTTTATAGAAATCTACGTTATTTTATGTGTATTCCTATAAATATTTTGAAACAAATATACATTGTTTTAAATGTATTTTTGCATATCTCTTTCAATAGAAGTTTACCTTATTGTATGTGCATTTTGTATATTTATTTCAATACAAATTTAAATATTTTATGTGTATACACGTACAAAAAATACATAAAATAATGTAGATTTGTATGAAATGAAAACAAATACATTTTATATAAAATTTATATACAAAATACACATAGAATAATGTAAAATCAATAAATACACAGAATATCAATAAAATAATGTAAATTTGTATGAAAATAAAGATGCAAAATACCAATAAAATAAAGCATATTTTTATAAAAATACATATACAAAAATACACATAGATTAATCAAATTTGTATTAAAATTAATATACAAAATGCACATACAATAAGGTAAATTTGTATTGAAAAAATATGCAAAATACATATAAAACAATGTAAATTTGTTTCAAAATATATATACGAATACACATAAAATAACGCAGATTTCTATAGAAATATATATACAAAATACACTTGAAATAATGTAAATACGTATGAAAATATATATACAAAATACACATTTAATAATGTTGATTCGTGTCAAAATAAATAAACAAAATATCATGAAAAGAATGTGTATTTGTATGAAAATAGATATACAAAATACAAATAAAATAACCTAAATTTGTATAAAACTATAAACAAAAATACACAAAAATAATTTAAACTTGTATGAAAATAAATATACAAAAAACATAAAAAATTAGGTAAATTTGTATTGAAATACATATACAAAATACACATAAAATAATGTAAATTTGAATGAAAATATATAAACATATAGACTTAAAATAACGTAAATTTGTATCAAATATATATACAAAAAACACATTAAATAATGTAAATATGTATAAAAAATATATACAAAACACAAATAAAATAATGTAAAATCGTATCAAAATAAATAGAGAAAATATTAATAAAATACAGAATATATTAATAAAATAATGTAAATTTGTATGAAAATTAAGATGCAAAATACCCATAAAATAACGCATTTTTTATAAAAATATATATACGAAAAAACATAAAATATTTAATTTTGTATTAAAATAAATAGATATACAAAATACACATAAAAAAAGCTAAATTAAATAAAAATATATACAAAATACACATAGAATAATGTAAAATCGTATCAAAATAAATACACAGAATATCAATAAAATAATGTAATTTTGTATGAAAATAAAGATGCAAAATACCCATAAAATAAAGCATATTTTTTAAAAATACATATACAAAAATACACATAGAATAATTAAATTTGTATTAAAATTAATATACAAAATGCACGTACAATAAGGTAAATTTGTATTGAAAAAATATACAAAATGCACATTAAAGCGTAAATTTGTTTAAAAATCTATATACGAATACACATAAAATAACGTAGATTTCTATAGAAATATATATACAAAATACACATGAAATGATGTAAATACGTATAAAATATATATATATATATATATATATATATATATATATATATATATATATATATATATATATATATATATATATATATATATATATATATATATATATATATATATATATATATATATATATATATATATATATATATATATATATATATATATATATACAAAATAATTTAAATTTGTATGAAAATAAATATACAAAATACACAGAAATAATTTAAATTTGTATGAAAATAAATATACAAAATACACATAAAATAATTGAAGTTTGAATGAAAATATATAAACATATACACTTAAAATAACGTAAATTTGTATGAAATATATATACAAAATACTAATTAAATAATGTAAATATGTATAAAAATTATATACAAAACACAAATAGAATAATGTAAAATCGTATCAAAATACATGCACAGAATATTAAATAAAATAATGTAAATTTGTATGAAAATAAAGAGGCAAAATAGCCATATAATAACGCATTTTTTATAAAAATATATATACCAAAATACACATAAAATATTAAAATTTGTATTAAAATAAATATAAAAAATGCACATACTGTAAGGTAAATTTGTATTGAAATAGATATGCAAAATACATATAAAACAATGTAAATTTGTTTCAAAATATATATACGAATACACATAAAATAATGTTGATTTCTATAAAAATATATACAAAATACACATAAAATGAAGTAAATACGTATAAAAAAATGAATACAAAATACATAAAAATCGTATCAAAATAAATAAACAAAATACCAGTAAAAGAATGTGTATTTGTATAAATATAAATATACAAAATACACATAAAATATCGTAAATTTGTATAAAACTATATACAAAAATACACAGAACAAATGCACATTCTTTTATTGGTATTTTGTTTATTTATTTTGTTTCGAGTTTATATTATTTTATGTATTTTGTTTACATTTTGATACGTATTTACCTAATTTTATGTGTATTTTGTATATATATTTTTATAGAAATCTACGTTATTTTATGTGTATTCGTATATATATTTTGAAACAAATTTACAATTTTTTATATGTATTTTTGCATATGCATTTTGTATATTTATTTCAATACAAATTTAAATATTTTATGTGTATTTTGGTATATATATTTTTATAAGAAATGCGCTATTTGATGGGAATTTTGCATCTTTATTTTCATACAAATTTACATTATTTTATTAATATTCGGTGTATTTATTTTGATACGATTTTACATTATTCTATTTGTTTTTTGTATATTTTTTTTTATACATATTTACATTATTTAATGTGTATCTTGCATATATATTACATACAAATTTATTATCTATTATTTATTTTCATACAAATACACATTCTTTTCATGATATTTTGTTTATTTATTTTGTCACGAATTTACATTACTTAATATGTATTATATATATATATATTTTTATACGTATTTACATAATTTCATGTGTATTTTGTATATTTATTTCTATAGAAATCTACGTTATTTTATGTGTATTGGTATATATATTTTGAAACAAATTTACACAGTTTTATTTGTATTTTGCGTTTTTTCTCCATACAAATTTACCTTATTGTATGTGTGCATTTTGTATATTAATTTTAATACAAATTTAATTATTCTATGTGTATTTTTGTATATGTATTTTTTAAAAAAAATATGCTTTATCTTATGGGTATTTTGCATCTTTATTTTCATACAAATTTAAATTATTTTATTGATATTCTGTGTACTTATTTTGATACGATTTTACATTATTCTATGTATAACAAAAATAAATACAGAAAACACAAAAATAGATATGCAAAATACATATAAACAATGTAAATTTGTTTCAAAATATATATACGAATACACATAAAATAAGGTAGATTTCTATAAAAATATATATACAAAATACACATAAAATTAAGTAAATACGTATAAAAAATGTATACAAAATACACATAAAATAATGTAAATTAGTATCAAAATAAATAAACAAAATACCAATAAAAGAATGTGTATCTGTATAAATATATATATACAAAATTCACATTAAATAATATAAATTTGTTTAAAACTATACAAAATACACATGAAATGATGTAAATACGTATAAAAATATATATACAAAATACACATTAAATAATGTAAACTCGCGTCAAAATAAATAAACAAAATATCAATAAAAGAATGTGTATTTGTATGAAAATAGATATACAAAATACACATAAATTAACCTAAATTTGTATCAAATTATATACAAAAATACACAAAAATATTTTAAATTTGTATGAAAATAAATATACAAAATACATAAAATTAGGTAAATTTGTATTGAAATACATACACAAAATACACATTAAATAATGTAAATTTGAATGAAAATACATAAACAAATACACTTAAAATAACGTAAATTTGTATAAAAAAATATGTACAAAACACAAATAGAATAATGTAAAATCGTATCAAAATACATACACAGAATATTAATAAAATAATGTAAATTTGTATGAAAATAAAGAAGCAAAATACCCATAAAATAACGCATTTTTTTTATTTATAAAAATATATATACCAAAATACACATCAAAAAATTAAATTTGTATTAAAATAATTATACGAAAAACACATACAATAAGGTAAATTTGTATTGAAATAGATATGCAAAATACATATAAAACAATGTAAATTTGTTTCAAAATATATATACGAATACACATAAAATAACGTAGATTTCTATAAAAATATATATACAAAATACACATAAAATGAAGTAAATACATATAAAAAAATGTATAACCTAACTAAAATTTGTATTGAAATATATACAAAAATACATAAAAATAATTTGAGTTTGTATGAAAATAGATATTCAAAATACACATAAAACTAGGTAAATTTCTTTTGAAATATATATACAAAATACCCATAAAATATTGTAAATTTGTGTCAAAATATATAAACAAATACATATAAAATAACGTAAATTTGTATGAAAAATATATACAAAATACACATAGAATAATATCAAATCGTATCAAAATGAATGAGCAGAATATCAATAAAATAACGTAAATTTGTATTTGAATATATATTTTGATACAAATTTACATTATTTTATGTATTTTCTATATTTATTTCAATTCAAATTTAGCTTATTTTATGTGTCTTTTGTATATCTATTTTCATACAAATTTAATTATTTTTGTTTATTTTTGTATATAGTTTTATACAATTTTAGGTTATTTTATGTGTATTTTGTATATTTATATTTATACAAGTAAACATTCTTTTATTGGCATTTAGTTTATTTATTTTGATACGAATTTACATTATTTTATGTGTATTTTGTATACATTTTCTTATACGTATTTACTTCATTTTATGTGTATTTTGTATATATATTTTTATTGAAATCTACGTTATTTTATGTGTATTGGTATATATATTTTGAAACAAATTTACATTGTTTTATATGTATTTTGCATATCTATTTCAATACAAATTTACCTTATTGTATGTGCATTTTGTATATTTATTGTAATACAAATTTAAATATTTTATGTGTATTTTGGTATATATATTTTCATAAAAAATGCGTTGTTTTATGGGTATTTTGCATCTTTATTTTCATACAAATTTACAATATTTTATTAATATTCTGTGTATTTATTTTGATACTATTTTACATTATTCTATTTGTGTTTTGTATATATTTTTTTATACATATTTACATTATTTAATGTGTATTTTCTATATATATTTCATACAAATTTACGTTATTTTAAGTGTATTTGTTTATATATTTTCATTCAAATTTACATTATTTTATGTGTATTTTGTATATGTATTTCAATAGAAATTTAACTAGTTTTATGTGTATTTTGTATATATATTTTTATACAAATTTACATTATTTTTGTGTATTTTTTTAAGAGTTTTATACAAATTTACAATATTTTATGTGTATTTTGTATATCTATTTTCATAAAAATACACATTCTTTTATTGATATTTTGCTTATTTATTTTGATGCGAATTTACATTATTTAATGTGTATTGTCTATATATATTTTTATACGTATTTACGTCATTTCATGTGTATTTTGTATACATATTTCTATAAAAATATACGTTATTTTATGTGTATTCGTATATATATTTTGAAACAAATATACATTGTTTTATGTGCATTTTGTATATTTTCTCAATACAAATTTCCCTTATTGTACGTGCATTTTGTATATTAATTTTAATACAAATTTAATTATTCTATGTGTATTCTTGTATATCTATTTAAAAAAAAATGCTTTATTTTATGGGTATTTTGCATCTTTATTTTCATACAAAATTACATTATTTTATTGATATTCTGTGTATTTATTTTGATACGATTTTACATTATTTTATGTATATTTTGTATATCTATTTTATACAAATGTACGTTATTTTATGTGAATTTGTTTTCATTTCATACAAATTTACATTATTTTATGTGTATTTTGTACATGTATTTAAATACAAATTTAGCTAATTATATGTGCATTTTGTATATCTATCTTCATACAAATTGAAATTTATTTTTTTGTTTTTTTGTATATACTTTTATTCAAATTTTCGAAATTTTATGTGTATTTTGTATATTTATTTTCCTACAAATATACGTTCTTTTATCGGAATTTTGTTTATTTATTTTGATTCGAATTTTCATTTTTTTAGGTGTATTTGATATATATTTTTTTATACTTATTTACATAATTTTATATGTATTTTGAATATATATTTTCATAGAAATTTACTCTATATGTATATACAAAAAAACACAAAAATAATTTAAATTTGTATGAAAATAAATATACAAAATACACATAAAATTAGATAAATTTGTATTGAAATACATATACAAAATACACTTAAAATAATGTAAATTTGAATGAAATTATATAAACAAATACACTTAAAATGACGTTAATTTGTATAAAATATATATAAAAAATACACATTAAATAATGAAAATATGTATAAAAAAATATATACAAAACACAAATAGTATAATATAAAATCGTATCAAAATATATACACAGAATATTAATAAAATAATGTACATTTGTATGAATACTAGGATGCAAAATACCTATAAAATAACGCATTTTTTATAAAATTATATATACCAAAATACAGCTAAAATATTTGAATTTGTATTAAAATAAATATACAAAATGCACATACAATAAGGTAAATTTGTATTGGAATAGATATGCAAAAAACATATAAAACAATGTAAATTTGTTTCAAAATATATATACGAACACACATAAAATAACGTAGATTTCTATAAATATATATATACAAAATACAAATAAAATTAAGTAAATACGAATCAAAAATGTATACAAAATACACATAAAATAATGTAAATTCGTATAAATATAAATAAACAAAATACCAATAAGAGAATGTGTGTTTTGTATGAAAATAGATATACAAAATACACACAAAATAAGCTAAATTTTAATTGAAATATATATACAAAATACATAAAATAAAGTAAATTCGTTTAAAAATATTTTTAACAAATACACATATAATAACGTAAATTTGTAAAAAAATATATAAACAAAATACACATTAAGTAATGTAAATACGTATAAAAAAATATTTACAAAATACACCAATAAACAAGTCATTCGTATCAAAATAAATAAACAAAAAACTAATTAAATAATGTAAATTTGTATGAGAAAACATATACAAAATACACATAAAATAACGTTTTAAGTTTCTATAAAAATATATGTACAAAAATGCACATAAAATTAGTTTGCATAAAAAAATATATACAAAACACACATTAGATAATGTAAATGAGTATAAAAATATGTATACAAAATACCTATGAAATAATCTAAATTCGTATCGAGTTAAATTAAGAAAATAACAATAAAATAATGTAATTTTGGATGAAAATCTATATAGAAAACACACATAAAATAACCTAAATACAAATACAAATATACACATTAAATAATTTAAAATTGAATGAAATAAATATACAAAATAAACATCAAATAAGGTAAATTTGTAATAAAATATATGTTAGAATACACATAAAATAATATAAATTTGTATGAAAATATATATACAAATACACATAAAATAACATGAATTTGTATAAAATTTGTTTCAAAATATATACGAATACACACAATAAAATAACGTAAATTTTTATGAAAATGTATTTATAAAATACACATAAAATAGTTTAAATACGTAGAAAAATATATATACAAAATACACATAAAATAATGTAAATTCGTAAAAAATTAAATACACAAAATTCCAATAAAAGAATGTATATTTGTAGGAAAATATATATACAAAAAACAAATAAAATAACTAAAATTTGTATAAAAATATATACAAAAATACAGTAAAATAATTTAAATTTGTTTGAAAATAGATATGCAAAATACACACAAAAGTTAGGCAAATTTGTATTGAAATACATATACAAAACTCACATAAAATAATGTAAATTTGTATGAAAATATATAAACAAATACATATAAAATCACGTAAATTTGGATAAAATATATATATACAAAATATACATTAAATATTTTAAATATGTATAAAAATATATTATATTATATATATTTTTTTTGATATTTGCGTTATTTATGTGTATTTTGAAAATGTTTTCTCATAGAAATTTACATTATTTTATTGGTATTTTGTCTATTTATTTTGATACGAGTTACATGATTATTTGTGTATTTTTTACATTTTTTTATACGTATTTACATTATTTAATGTGTATTCTGTTTATATATTTTTATAAAAATTTACGTTATTATATGTGTATTTGTATAGGTATTTTGATACAAATTTACATTATTTTATGTATTTTGTATATATATTTCAATTCAAATTTAGCTTATTTTATGTGTATTTTGTATATCTGTTTATTTTAACACAAAATCAAATATTTTATGTTTTTTCGTATATATATTTTTATAAAAAATGCGTTATTTTATGGGTATTTTACATCTTAATTTTCATACAAATTTACATTATTTTATTAATATTTTCTGTATTTATTTTGATACGATTTTACATTATTTTATTTGTGTTTTGTATATATTTTTTTATACATATTTACATTATTTAATGTTTTTTTTGTATATATATTTGATACAAATTTACGTTATTTTAAGTCTATATGTTTATATATTTTCATTCAAATTTACATTATTTTATGTATTTTGTATATGTATTTCAATACAAATTTACCTATTTTTATATGTTTTTTGTATATTTATTTTCATACAAGTTTAAATTATTTTTGTGTATTTTTGCATATAGTTTTATACAAATTTAGGTTATTTTATGTGTATTTTGTATATCTATTTTCATACAAATACACATTCTTTTCATGATATTTTGTTTATTTATTTTGACACGAATTAACATTATTTAATGTGTATTTTGTATATATAATTTTATACGTATTTACATTATTTCAAGTGTATTTTGTATATATATTTCTATAGAAATCTGCGTTATTTTATGTGTATTCGTATATATATTTTGAAACAAATTTACATTGTTTTATGTGTATTTTGCATATTTTTTCAAAACAAATTTACCTTATTGTATGTGCATTTTGTATATTAATTTTAATACAAATTTGATTAATCTATGTGTATTTTTTTATATGTATTTCTATAAAAATATGCTTTATTTTATGGGTATTTTGCATCTTTATTTTCATACAAATTTACATTATTTTATTGATATTCTGTGTATTTATTTTGATATGTTTTTACATTATTTTATGTGTATTTTGTATATTTATTTTATATAAAATGTATTTGTTTTCATTTCATACAAATCTACATTATTTTATGTGTTTTTTGTACATGTATTTAAATACAAATTTAACTAGTTATATGTGTATTTTGTATATCTATTTTGTATGTATATTTTCATAGAAATTTACTCTATTTTATGAGTATTCGTATATATATTTTGATACAAATTTACATTATTAATGTGTATTTTGCATATCTATTTCAATACAAATTTACTTTATTGTACGTGCATTTTGTATATTTATTTTAATACAAATTTAATTATTTTATATGTATTTTTGTATATATATTTTTATGCAAATATGCGTTATTATATGGATATTTTGCATCTTTATTTTCATACAAATTTACATTATTTTATTGATATTCTCTTTATTTATTTTGATACGATTTAACATTATTCTATGTGTTTTTTGTATATATTTTTTTATACATATTTACATTATTTAATGTTCATTTTGTATATATTTATCCAAATTTACATTATTTTATGTGTATTTGTTTATATTTTTTCATACATATTTACATTATTTTATGTGTTTTTTGTATACATATTTTTCTACGTATTTAAATTATTTTATGTGTATTTTGTATATACATTTTCATAAAAAAATTACGTTATTTTATTGTGAGTATAAGTATATATTTTGATACAAATTTTATACAAATTCATGTTATTTAATGTGTATTTGTATATATATTTTCATACAAATTTATATTATTTTAAGTGTATTTTTTCATATATTTCAATACAAATTTACCTTTTTTTATGTTTATTTTGTATATTTATTTCATTCAATTTTAAATTATTTTATGTGTATATTTGTATTTGTATTTAGGTTATTTTATGTGTATTTTGTATATATATTTTCATCCAAAATTACATTATTATATTGGTATTTTCTTAATTTAATTCGATAAGAATTTAGATTATTTCATAGGTATTTTGTATACATATTTTTATACTCATTTACATTATCTAATGTGTGTTTTGTATATATATTTTTATGCAAATTTATTTTATGTTCATTTTTGTACATATATTTTTATAGAAATTTGCGTTATTTTATGTATATAGTTTTATATAAATTTACGTTATTTTATGTTTATTTTGTATATTTATATTTATACAAATACACATTCTTTTATTGCTATATTGTTTATTTATATATATACGAATTTACATTATTTTATGTGTATATTTTATACATTTTTTTATACGTATTTTCTTAATTTTATGTGTATTTTGTATATGTATTTTTATAGAAATCTACGTTATTTTATGTGTATTCGCATATATATTTTGAAACAAATTTACATTATTTTATATGTATTTTGCATATCTATTTCAATACAAATTTACCTTATTGTATGTGCATTTTGCATATTTATTTTGATACAAATTCAAATATTTTATGTGTATTTTGGTATCAATAATTTTATAAAAAATACGTTATTTTATAGGTATTTTGCATCTTAATTTTCATACAAATTTTCATTATTTTATTAATATTCTGTGTATATATTTTGATACGATTTTACATTATTCTATTTGTGTTTTCTATATATTTTTTTATACATATTTACATTATTTAATGTGTATTTTGTATATATATTTCATACAAATTTACGTTATTATATGTGTATTTGTTTATATATTTTCTTTCAAATTTACATTATTTTATGTGTATTTTGTATATGTATTTCAATAGAAATTAACCTAATTTTATGTGTATTTTGTATATTTCTTTTCGTACAAATTTAAATTATTTTGTGTATTTTTGTATATAGTTTTATACAAATTAAGGTTATTTTATGTACGCATTTACATTATTTAATGTGTGTTTTGTATATATATTCTTATCCAAATTTAATTTATTTGACGTTCATTTTTGGACATATATTTTTATAGAAATTAGCGTTATTTTATATGTATTTGTATATGTTTTCTCATACAAATTTACTTTATTTTATTGCTATTTTGTTTATTTAGTTTTATACGAGTTACATGATTATATGTGTATTTTGTACATATTTTTTATACGTATTTACATTACTTAATGTGTATTTTGTTTATATATTTTTAATCAAATTTACGTTATTATATGTATTTTTATAAATATTTTGATACAAATTTACATTATTTTATGTATTTTGTATATACATTTCAATTCAAATTTAGCTTGTTTTATCTGTATTTTGTATATCTATTTTCATACGAATTTAATTACTTCTGTGTATTTTTGTATATAGTTTTATACAAATTTACGTTATTTTATGTGTATTTTGTATATTTATATTTATACACATACACTTTCTTTTATTGGTATTTTGTTTATTTATTTTGATACGAATTTACATTATTTTATGTGTATTTTGAATACATTTTTTTATACGTATTTACTTCATTTGACGTGTATTTTGTATATATATATTTTTATAGAAATCTACGTTATTTTATGTGTATTCGTATATACATTTTGAAACAAATTTACATTGTTTTATATGTATTTTGCATATCTATTTCAATACAGATTTACCTTATTGTATGTGTATTTTGTATATTTATTTTAATACAAATAATTTTTTTGTGTATTTTTGTATATATATTAAAAAAAATGCGTTATTTTATGGGTATTTTGCTTCTTTATTTTCATACAAATTTACATTATTTTATTAATATTCTGTGTATTTGTTTTGATACGATTTTACATTATTCTATTTGTGTTTTGTATATATTTTTTTATACAAATTTACGTTATTTTAAGTGTATTTGTTTATGTATTTTCATTCAAATTTACAGTATTTTATGTGTATTTTGTATATGTATTTCAATACAAATTTACCTAATTTTATGTGTATTTTGTATATTTATTTTCATACAAATTTAAATTATTTTTGTGTATTTTTGTATATAGTTTTATATCTTATGTGTATTTTGTATATTTATTTTCATACAAATACACATTCTTTTATTGACATTCTGTTTATTTATTTTGACACGAATTTACATTATTTAATGTGTATTTTGTATATATATTTTTATACGTATTTACAATATTTCATGTGTATTTTGTATATATATTTCTATAGAAATCTACGTTATTTTATGTGTATTCATATATATATTTTGAAACAAATCTACATTATTTTATGTGTATTTTGTATATATATTTCATTATAAATTTGCCTTATTTTAAGTTTATTTTTATATCTATTTTCATTTAAATTCAAATTATTTTACGTGTATATATTTATTTGTATTTTTGTTATTTTATGTGTATTTTCTATATATATTTTCATTCAAAATTACATTATTTTATCGGTATTTTGTTCATTTATTTCGATAGGAATTTAGATTATTTCTTGTGTATTTTCTATACATATACATATAGAGTAAATTTCTATGAAAATATATATTCAAAATACATATAAAATTATGTAAATAAGTATAAAAATATATATATCAAATACACCTAAAAAAAATGAAAATTCGCATCAAAATAAATAAATAAAATTCCGATAAAAGAACGTATATTTGTAGGAAAATAATATACAAAATACACATATAATTAGTTAAATTTGTATTTAAATACATGTACAAAATACACATAAAATAAAGTAAATTTGAATGAAATGAAAACAAATTCATATAAAATAACGTACATTTGTATAAAATAGATATACAAAATATACATAGAATAATGTAAAATCGTATCAAAATAAATACACAGAATATCAATAAAATAATGTAGTTTTGTATGAAAATAAAGATGCAAAATACCCATAAAATAAAGCATATTTTTTTCAAAATACTTATACAAAAATAGACATAGAATAGCTAAATTTGTACTAAAATTAATATACAAAATGCACGTACAATAAGGTAAATTTGTATTGAAAAAATATGCAAAATGCACATAAAACAATGTATATTTGTTTCAAAATATATATACGAATACAAGTAAAATAACGTATATTTCTATAGAAATATATATATACAAAATACACATGAAATGACGTAAATACGTATAAAAATATATATACACAATACACATTAAATAATGTAAATTGGCATCAAAATATATAAACAAAATATCAATAAAGGAGTGTGTATTTGTATGAAAATAGATATACAAAATACACATAAAATATTGTAAATTTGTATAAAACTCTATACAAAAATACACAAAAAATAATTGAAATTTGTATAAAATATATATACAAAATACATATAAAACTAGTTAAATTTCTATTGAAATACAAATACAAAATACACATAAAATAATGTAAATTTGAATGAAAATATATAAACAAATACACTTACATAACGTAAATTTGTATGAAATATATATAGAAAATACACATTAAATAATGTAAATATGTATAAAAAAATATATACAAAACACAAATAAAATAATGTAAAATAGTATCAAAATAAATACACACAATATTAATAAAATAATGTAAATTTGTATGAAAATAAAGATGCAAAATACCCATAAAACAACGCATTTTTTATGAAAATATATATACCAAAATACACATAAAATATTCAAATTTGTATTACAATAAATATACAAAATGCACATACAATAAGATAAATTTGTATTGAAATAGATATGCTAAATACTTATAAAACAATGTAAATTTGTTTCAAAATATATATACGAATACACATAAAACAACGTAGATTTCTATAAAAATATATATACAAAATATACATATAAGAAAATGTATACAAAATACACATAAAATAATGTGAATTCGTATCAAAATAAATAAACTAAATGCCAATAAAAGAAAGTTTACTTGTATAAATATAAATATACAAAATACACATAAAATAACGTAAAATTGTATAAAACTATATTAAAAAATAAACAAAAATAATTAAATTTGTATGAAAATAGATATACAAAAGACACATAAAATAAGCTAAATTTAAATTGAAATAAATATAGAAAATACATAAAATAATGTAAATTTGTATCAAAATATATATTCAAATACACATATAATAACGTAAATTTGTATAAAAATATATAAACAAAATACACATTAAATAATGTAAATACGTATAAAAGATATGTACGTAATGTAAAAATTTATAAAATTAAAGATGCAAAATACCCATCAAATAACTCATATTTTAAAAAATATATACATAAATACTCATTAAATAATTGAATTTGTGTTAAAATAAATATACAAAATACACATACAATAAGGTAGATTTTTATTGAAATAGATATGCAAAAAACACATAAAATAATGAAATTTTTTATCAAAATATATACGAATACACACAATAAAATTACGTAAATTCTTATGAAAATATATATACAAAATATACATAAAATAATGTAAATACATAGAAAAATATATATACAAAATACACATAAAATAATGTAAATTCGCATCAAAATAAATAAACAAAATTTCCTCTAAAAGAATGTATATTTGTAGTAAAAAAATATATACAAAATACAAATAAAATAACAGAAATTTGTATAAAATATATAAAAATACAAAAATAATTTAAATTTGTTTGAAAATAGATATGCAAAATACACATAAAATAATGTAAATTTGTATGAAAATATATAAACAAATATACATAAGATAACGTAAATTTCCATAAAATATATGTACAAAATATACATTAAATAATGTATATATGTCTAAAAATATATATACAAAATACACAGAATAACGTAAAATCGTATCAAAATAAATAAACAGACTATCAATAAAATAATGTAAATTTGTATGAAAATAAAGATGCAAAATACCCATATAATAACGCATATTTGTTTAAAAATATATATACAAAAATACACACAAAATAATTAAATTTGTATCAAAATAAATATACAAAAGGCACATACAATAAAGAAAATTTGTATTGAAATAGATATGCGAAATACACATAAATAATGTAAATTTGTATCAAAATATATATACGAAAACACATAAAATAAAGCATTTTTTTTATGAAAATACATATACAAAAATACACATAGAATAATTAAATTTGTATTATTTTATATGTACTTTGTATATATTTTTTTATACTCATTTACATTATTTAACATTTATTTAATTTAATTACTTCTGTGTATTTTTGTATATAGTTTTATACAAATTTACAATATTTTATGTGTATTTTGTATATTTATATTTATACAAATACACATTCTTTTATTGGTATTTTGTTTATTTATTTTGATACGATTTTACATTATTTTATGTGTATTTTGTATTCATTTTTTTATACGTGTTTATTTCATTTTATGTGTATTTTGTATATATTTTTATAGAAATCTACGGTATTTTATGTGTATTCGTATATATATTTTGAAACAAATTTACATTGTTTTATATGTATTTTGCATATCTATTTCAATACAAACTTACAAAAATGCACATAAAATAAAGTAAATTTGCATTAAAATATATATACAAAACACACATTAAATAATGCAAATGCGTACATAAAATAACCTAAATTTGTATAAAACTATATACAAAAATACACAAAAATAATTAAAATTTGTATGAAAAGAAATATACAAAATACACATAAAATTAGGTAAATTTGTATTGAAAAACATATACAAAATACACATAAAATAATGTAAATTTGAATGAAAATATATAAACAAATACACTTAAATAACGTAAATTTGTATAAAATATATATGCAAGATACACATTAAATAATGTAAATGTGTATAAAAAAAATATATACAAAAAAGAAATAGAATAATGTAAAATCGTATGAAAATAAATACAGAGAATATCAACAAAATAATGTAAATTTGTATGAAAAGAAAGATGCAAAATTCCCATAAAATAGCGCATTTTTTCTAAAAATATATATACCAAAATACGCATAAAATATTTAAATTTGTATTGAAATAAATATACTAAATGCATATACAGTAAGATAAATTTGAATTGAAAGAGATATTCAAAAATACATATAAAACAATGTAAATTTGTTTCAAAATATATATACGAATACACATAAAATAACGTAGATTTCTATAAATATATATACAAAATACACATGAAATTATGTAAATACGTATAAAAATATATATACAAAATGCATATTAAGTAATGTAAATTCGTGTCAAAATAAATAAACAAAATATCATGAAAAGAATGTGTATTTGTATGAAAATAAATAATAGATAATAAATTTGTATGAAATATATATGCAAGATACACATTAAATAATGTAAATATGTATAAAAAAATATATACAAAAAACAAATAGAATAATGTAAAATCGTATCAAAATAAATACACCGAATATTAATAAAATAATGTAAATTTGAATGATAATAAAGATGCAAAATTCCCATCATATAGAGCATTTATTATAAAAATATATATACCAAAATACACATAAAATATTTAAATTTGTATGGAAATAAATATACAAAATGCACATACAATAAGGTAAACTTCTATTGAAAGAGATATGCAAAAATACATATAAAACAATGTAAATTTGTTTCAAAATATATATACGAATACACATAAAATAACGTAGATTTCTATAAAAATATATATAGAAAATACACAAAATTAAGTAAATACGTATAAAAAAATGTAAACAAAATACACATAAAATAATGTAAATTCGAATCAAAATAAATAAACAAAATACCAATAAAAGAATGTGTATTTGTATAAATATAAATGTACAAAATGCACACACAAAATAAACATTAAATAAGGTAAATTTGTAATGAAATATATGTACAAAATACACATAAAATACCATGAATTTGTATGAAATTATATATTCAAAATAAATGTTAAATAATGTAAATGCGTATAAAAATATATATACAAAGTACATATAAAATAATACAAATTTAATTATTCTATGTGTATTTTTGTATATGTATTTTCATAAAAAAAATGCTTTATTTTATGAGTATTTTGCATCTTAATTTTCATACAAATTTATATTATTTTATTGATATTCTGTGTATTTATTTTGATACGATTTTACATTATTCTATGTATATTTTGTATATATATTTCATACAAAAGAACGTTATTTTATGTGAATTTGTTTTCAGTTCATACAAATTTACATTATTTCATGTGTATTTTGTACATGTATTTAAATGCAAATTTAACTAATTATATGTGTATTATGTATATCTATTTTCATACAAATCGAAATTAATTTTGTGTATTTTAGTATATATTTTTATTCAAATTTTCGTAATTTTATGTGTATTTTGTATATTTATTTTCCTACAAATATACGTACTTTTACCGGAATTTTGTTTATTTATTTTGATACGAATTTTCATTATTTTAGGTGTATGTGATATATATATTTTCATACTTATTTACATAATTTTATATGTATTTTGAATATATATTTTCATAGAAATTTACTCTATTTTATGTGTATTCGTATATATATTTTGATACAAATTTACATTATTTATGTGTATTTCGCATATCTATTTCAATACAAATTTTCTTTATTGTACGTGCCTTTTGTAATATATTTTGATACAAATTTAATTATTTTATGTGTATATGGGTATTTTGCATCTTTATTTTCATACAAATTTACATTATTTTATTGATAGTCTGTTTATTTATTTTGATACGATTTTACATTATTCTGTGAATTTTGTATATATATTTTTAGACATATTTACATTATTTAATGTATATTTTGTACATATATTTTATGGAAATTTACGTTATCTTATGTGTATTTGTTTATATATTTTCATACAAATTTACATTATTTTATGTGTATTTTGTATATGTATTTCAATAAAAATTTGCCTAATTTCATGTGTATTTTGCATATCTATTTTCAAACATATTTAAAATATTTTTGTGTATTTTTGTATATATTTTTATACAAATTTTTGTTATTTTATTTGTATTTTGTATATATATTTTCCTACAAATATACATTCTTTTAGAGGAAATTTTGTTTATTTATTTTGATACGAATTTACATTATTTTATGTGTATTTTGTATATATATTTTTCTATGTATTTACATTATTTTATGTGTATTTTGTATATATATTTTCATAAAAATTTACGTAATTTTATTGTGTGTATTCGTATATATTTTGATAAAAAATTTCATTATTTTATGTGTTTTTTGCATATCTATTTCAATAAAAATCTACCTTATTGTATGTGTATTTTGTATATTTATTTTAATACAAATTCAATTATTTTGTGTATTTTTGTATATATTTTTTTTTAAATATGAGTTATTTTATGGATATTTTGCATCTTTAATTTTATAAATTTTTACATTACGTACATATCTTTTATACGTATTTACATTCTTTAATGTGTATTTTGTTTATATATTTTTATACAAATTTACGTTATTATATGTGTATTTGAATATATATTTTGATACAAATTTACATTATTTTATGTATTTTCTATATTTATTTCAATTCAAATTTAGCTTATTTTATGTGTCTTTTGTATATCTATTTTCATACAAATTTAATTATTTTTGTTTATTTTTGTATATAGTTTTATACAATTTTAGGTTATTTTATGTGTATTTTGTATATTTATATTTATACAAGTAAACATTCTTTTATTGGCATTTAGTTTATTTATTTTGATACGAATTTACATTATTTTATGTGTATTTTGTATACATTTTCTTATACGTATTTACTTCATTTTATGTGTATTTTGTATATATATTTTTATAGAAATCTACGTTATTTTATGTGTATTCGTATATATTTTTTGAAACAAATTTACATTGTTTTATGTGTATTTTGCATATCTATTTCAATACAATTTTACCTTATTGTATGTGCATTTTGTATATTTATTGTAATACAAATTTAAATATTTTATGTGTATTTTGGTATATATATTTTCATAAAAAATGCGTTGTTTTATGGGTATTTTGCATCTTTATTTTCATACAAATTTACATTATTTTATTAATATTCTGTGTATTTATTTTGATACTATTTTACATTATTCTATTTGTGTTTTGTATATACTTTTTTATACATATTTACATTATTTAATGTGTATTTTCTATATATATCTCATACAAATTTACATTATTTTAAGTGTATTTGTTTATATATTTTCATTCAAATTTACATTATTTTATGTGTATTTTGTATATGTATTTCAATAGAAATTTAACTAGTTTTATGTGTATTTTGTATATATATTTTTATACAAATTTAAATTATTTTTGTGTATTTTTTGAATAGAGTTTTATACAAATTTACAATATTTTATGTGTATTTTGTATATCTATTTTCATACAAATACACATTCTTTTATTGATATTTTATTTATTTATTTTGATGCGAATTTACATTATTTAATGTGTATTGTGTATATATATTTTTATACGTATTTACGTCATTTCATGTGTATTTTGTATATATATTTCTATAGAAATATACGTTATTTTATGTGTATTCGTATATATATTTTGAAACAAATATACATTGTTTTATGTGCATTTTGTATATTTTTTCAAAACAAATTTACCTTATTGTACGTGCATTTTGTATATTAATTTTAATACAAATTTAATTATTCTATGTGTATTCTTGTATATGTATTTTTAAAAAAATATGCTTTATTTTATGGGTATTTTGCATCTATATTTTCATACAAAATTACATTATTTTATTGATATTCTGTGTATTTATTTTGATACGATTTTACATTTTTCTATGTATATTTTGTATATATATTTTATACAAATGTACGTTATTTTCGTATCATTCGTATCATTTCATAGAAATTTACATTATTTTATGTGTATTTTGTACATGTATTTAAATACAAATTAAACTAATTATATGTGTATTTTGTATATCTATTTTCATACAAATTGAAATTTATTTTTTTGTTTTTTTGTACATATTTTTATTCAAATTTTCGTAATTTTATGTGTATTTTGTATATTTATTTTCCTACAAATATACGTTCTTTTATCGGAATTTTGTTTATTTATTTTGATACGAATTTTCTTTTTTTTAGGTGTATTTGATATATATATTTTTATACTTATTTACATAATTTTATATGTATTTTGAATATATATTTTCATAGAAATTTACTCTATATGTATATACAAAAAAACACAAAATAATTTAAATTTGTATGAAAATAAATATACAAAATACACATAAAATTAGGTAAATTTGTATTGAAATACATATACTAAATACACTTAAAATAATGTAAATTTGAATGAAATTATATAAACAAATACACTTAAAATAACGTTAATTTGTATAAAATATATATAAAAAATACACATTAAATAATGGAAATATGTATAAAAAAATATATACAAAACACAAATAGTATAATATAAAATCGTATCAAAATATTTACACAGAATATTAATAAAATGATGTACATTTGTATGAAAACTAAGATGCAAAATACCTATAAAATAACGCATTTTTTATAAAATTATATATACCAAAATACACATAAAATATTTGAATTTGTATTAAAATAAATATACAAAATGCACATTCAATAAGGTAAATTTGTATTGAAATAGATATGCAAAAAACATATAAAACAATGTAAATTTGTTTCAAAATATATATACGAATACACATAAAATAACGTAGATTTCTATAAATATATATATATACAAAACACAAATAAAATTAAGTAAATACGAATCAAAAATGTATACAAAATACACATAAAATAATGTAAATTCGTATAAATATAAATAAACAAAATACCAATAAGAGAATGTGTATTTGTATAAATATAAATATACGAAATGCACATAAAATAACGTAAATTTGTATAAAACTATATACAAAAATACACAGAAGTAATTAAATTTGTATGAAAATAGATATACAAAATACACACAAAATAAGCTAAATTGGAATTGAAATATATATACAAATACATAAAATAAATTAAATTCGTTTCAAAATATTTTTAACAAATACACATGTGTATTTTGTATATCTATTTTGTATGTATATTTTCATAGAAATTTACTCTATTTTATGAGTATTCGTATATATATTTTGATACAAATTTAGATTATTAATGTGTATTTTGCATATCTATTTCAATGCAAATTTACTTTATTGTACGTGCATTTTGTATATTTATTTTGATACAAATTTAATTATTTTATATGTCTTTTTCTATATATATTTTTATGCAAATATGCGTTATTATATGGATATTTTGCATCTTTATTTTCATACAAATTTACATTATTTTATTGATATTCTCTTTATTTATTTTGATACGATTTAACATTATTCTATGTGTTTTTGGTATATATTTTTTTATATATATGTTTACATTATTTAATGTTCATTTTGTATATATATTTTATCCAAATTTACATTATTTTATGTGTATTTGTTTATATATTTTCATACATATTTACATTATTTTATGTGTTTTTTGTATATATATTTTTCTACGTATTTAAATTATTTTATGTGTATTTTGTATATACATTTTCATAAAAAAATTACGTTATTTTATTGTGTGTATAAGTATATATTTTGATACAAATTTTATACAAATTCCATTTATTTAATGTGTATTCGTGTCAAAATAAATTAACAAAATATCATGAAAAGAATGTGTTTTTGTATAAAAATAGATAATAGATAATAAATTTGTATAAAATATATATGCAAGATACACATTAAATAATGTAAATATGTATAAAAAAGTATATACAAAAAAACAAATAGAATAATGGAACATCGTATCAAAATAAATACACCGAATATTAATAAAATAATGTAAATTTGTATGAAAATAAAGATGCAAAATTCCCATAAAATAGCGCATTTCTTATAAAAATATATATACCAAAATACACATAAAATATTTAAATTTGTATTGAAATAAATATACAAAATGCACATACAATAAGGTAAATTTGTATTGAAAGAGATATGCAAAAATACATATAAAACAATGTAAATTTGTTTAAAAATATATATACGAATACAAATAAAAAAACGTAAATTTCTATAAAAATATTTACACAAAATACACATAAAATTAAGTAAATACGTATAAAAAAATGTATACAAAATACACATAAAATAATGTAAATCCGATTTAAAATAAATAAACAAAATACCAATAAAAGAATGTGTATTTGGATAAATATAAATATACAAAATACATATACAAAATAAACATAAAATAAGGTAGATTTGTAATAAAATATATGTACAAAATACACATAAAATAATGTAAATTTATATGAAAATATATATACAAATACACATAAAATACAATGAATTTGTATAAAAATATATATTCAAAATAAATATTAAATAATGTAAAAGCGTATAAAAATATATATACAAAGTACATATAAAATAATGTAAATTCGTATCAATATAAATCAACAAAACACCAATAAAATAATATATATTTGAAAGAAAATAAATTTACAAAATATACACAACATAACTAAAATTTGTATTAAAATATATACAAAAATACATAGAAATAATTTGAGTTTGTATGAAAATAGATATACAAAATACACATAAAACTAGGTAAATTTCTTTTGAAATGTATATACAAAATACCCATAAAATATTGTAAATTTGTGTCAAAATATATAAACAAATACACATAAAATAACGTAAATTTGTATGAAAAATATATACAAATACACATAGAATAATGTCAATTCGTATCAAAATGAATGAGCAGAATATCAATAAAATAATGTAAATTTGTATGAAAATAAAGATGCAAAATACCAAAAAAATAAAGCATATGTTTATAAAAATACAGATACAAAAACACATCGAATAATTAAATTTGTATTAAAATTAATATACAAAATGCGTATATAATAAGGTAAATTTGTATTGAAAAAATATGCAACATACACGTTTACTCATATAAATTTATATTATTTTATTGGTATTTTGTTTATATATTTTCATACAAATATACGTTATTATATGTGTATTTGTATAAATATTTTGATTCAAATTTACTTTATTTCATGTATTTTGTATATATATTTCAATTCAAATTTAGCTTATTTTGTGTGTATTTTGTATATACTTTCATATAAATTTAATTACTTCTGTGTATTTTTGTATATAGTTTTATATAAATTTACGTTATTTTATGTGTATTTTGTATATTTATATTTATACAAATACACATTCTTTTATTGGTATTTTGTTTATTTATTTTGATACGAATTTGCATTATTTTATGTTTATTTTGTATTCATTTTTTTATACGTATTTACTTCATTTTATGTGTATTTTGTATATATATATATATATATATATATATATATATATATATATATATATATATATAGATATATATATATATATATATATATATATATATATATATATATATATATATATATATATATATATATATATATATATATATATATTTATAGATATCTAGGTTTTTTTTTGTGTATTCGTATACATATTTTGAAACAAATTTACATTGCTTTATATGTATTTTGCATATCTATTTCAATACAAATTTACCTTATTGTATGTGTTTTTTATATATTTATTTTAATTCAAATTAAAAAAATTTATGTGTATTTTGGTATATATATTTTTATAAATAAAAAAAGTGCGTTATTTTATGGGTATGAAAATAAAGAGGCAAAATACCCATAAAATAACGCATTTTTTTTATTTATAAAAATATATATACCAAAATAAATATATAAAAAACACATACAATAAGGTAAATTTGTATTGAAATAGATATGCAAAATACATATAAAGCAATGTAAATTTGTTTCAAAATATGTATACGAATACACATAAAATAACGTAGATTTCTATAAATATATATATACAAAAAACACATAAAATAAAGTAAATACGTATAAAAAAATGTATACAAAATACACATAAAATAATGTAAATTCGTATCAAAATAAATAAACAAAATACCAATAAAAGAATGTGTATTTGTATAAATATAAATATACAAAATACACATAAAATAACGTAAATATATATAAAACTATATACAAAAATACACAGAAGTAATTAAATTTGTATGAAAATATATACAAAATACACACAAAATAAGCTAAATTTGAATTGAAATATATATACAAAATACATGAAATAAAGTAAATTTGTATCAAAATATTTATACAAATACACATAAAAAACACATAGAATAATGTTAAATCGTATCAAAATAAATAAAGAGAATATCAATAAAATAATGTAAATTTGTATGAAAATAAAGATGCAAAATATCCATATAATAACGCATATTTGCATAAAAATATATATACAAAAAGACATTTAAAATAATTAAATTTGTATTAAAATAAATATACAAAATGAACGTACAATAAAGTAAATTTGTATTGAAATAGATATGCAAAATACACATCAATAATGTAAATTTGTATCAAAATATATATACGAATACTCATAAAATAGAGTAAATTTCTATGAAAATATACATACAAAATAGATATACAAAAAACACATATAACTAGTTAAATTTGTATTTAAATACATGTTCAAAAAACATAACATAATGTAGATTTGTATGAAATGAAAACAAATACATTTTATATAAAATATATATACAAAATACACATAGAATAATGTAAAATCATATCAAAATAAATACTCAGAATATCAATAAAATAATGTAAATTTGTATGAAAATAAAGATGCAAAATACCAATAAAATAAAGCATATTTTTATAAAAATACATATACAAAAATACACATAGATTAATCAAATTTGTATTAAAATTAATATACAAAATGCACATGCAATAAGATAAATTTGTATTAAAAAAATATGCAAAATACACATAAAACAATGTAAATTTGTTTCAAAATATATATACGAATACACATAAAATAACGCAGATTTCTATAGGAATATATATACAAAATACACTTGAAATAATGTAAATACGTATAAAATATATATACAAAATACACATTAAATAATATTAATTCGTGTCAAAATAAATAAACAAAATATCATGAAAGGAATGTGTATTTGTATGAAAATAGATAATACAAAATACACATAAAATAACCTAAATTTGTATAAAACTATAGACAAAAATACACAAAAATAATTTAAACTTGTATGAAAATAAATATACAAAAAACATATAAAATTAGGTAAATTTGTATTGAAATACATATACAAAATACACATAAAATAATGTAAATTTGAATGAAAATATATAAACATATAGACTTAAAATAACGTAAATTTGTATCAAATATATATACAAAAAACACATTAAATAATGTAAATATGTATAAAAAATATATACAAAACACAAATAAAATAATGTATAATCGTATCAAAATAAATACAGAAAATATTAATAAAATAATGTAAATTTGTATGAAAATTAAGATGCAAAATACCCATAAAATAACGCATTTTTTATAAAAATATATATACGAAAAAACATAAAATATTTGATTTTGTATTAAAATAAATAGATATACAAAATACACATAAAATAAGCTAAATTTGAATTGAAATATATATACAAAATACATAAAATAATGTAAATTTGTATCAAAATACTTATACAAATACACATATAATAACGTAAATTTGTATAAAAATATATAAACAAAATACACATTATATAATGTAAATACGTATAAAAAAATGTACAAAATACACAAATAATCATGTAATTCGTATCAAAATAAATAGACAAAATACCAATAAAATAATGTAAATTTCTATGAGAAAACATATACAAAATTCACATAAATAACGCAAATATCAATAAAAAAATATATAATATATTTAAATATTTAAAATATTTAATGAATATTTTGTATATATATTTTATCCAAATTTACGTTATTTTATATGTATTTGTTTATATATTTTCATACAAATTTACATTATTTTATGTGAGTTTTGTATATTTATTTCAAAACAAATTTGCCTAACTTTATGTGTATTTTGCATATCTATTTTCAAACAAATTAAAATTATTTTTGTGTATTTTTCTATATATTTTTATACAAATTTTAGATATTTAATAATTATTTTGTATATAAATTTTAATACAAATATAAATTCTTTTATAGAATTTTGTGTGTTTAATTTTTCAATTTACATTATTTTATGTGTATTTTATGTATTTTTCTACGTATTTAAATTATTTTATGTGTATTTTATATATACATTTTCATAAAAATTTACGTTATTTTATTGTGTGTATTCGTATATATTTTGAAACAAATTTTATACAAATTCATGTTATTGTATGTGTATTTGTATATATATTTTCATACAAATTTATATTATTTTATGTGTATTTTGTACATATATTTTATTACAAATTTACCTTATTTTATGTTTATTTTGTATATTTATTTCATTTAATATAATCAAATTTAAATTTATTGTATATGCATTTTGTATATTAGTTTTAATACAAATTTAATTATTCTATGTGTATTTTTCTATATGTATTTTTATAAAAATATGCTTTATTTTATGGGTATTTTGCATCTTTATTTACATAAAATAACGTAAATTTGTATTAAACTATATACAAAAATACACAGAAGTAATTAAATTTGTATGAAAATATATATACAAAATAAAAATAAAATAAGCTAAATTTGAATTGATATGTATATACAAAATACATAAAATAATGTAAATTTGTATCAAAATATTTACACAAATACACATTTAATAACGTTAATTTGTTTAAAAAAATATAAACAAAATACACATTAAATAATGTAAACACGTATAAAAAACATGTACAAAATACACATATAATCATGTAATTCGTATCAAAATAAATAAACAAAATAGCAATAAAATAATAATAATAATAATAAATGGTCTATTCATTTGTAGGAAGCCATTAAATAATGTAAACTCGCGTCAAAATAAATAAACAAAATATCAATAAAAGAATGTGTATTTGTATGAAACTAGATATAGAAAATACACATAAAATAACCTAAATTTGTATAAAACTATATACAAAAAAACACAAAAATAATTTAAATTTGTATGAAAATAAATATACAAAATACACATAAAATTAGGTAAATTTGTATTGAAATACATATACAAAATACATTTAAAATAATGTAAATTTGAATGAAATTATATAAAGAAATACACTTAAAATAACGTAAATTTGTATAAAATATATATAAAAAATACACATTAAATAATGAAAATATGTATAAAAAAATATATACAAAACACAAATAGTATAATATAAAATCGTATCAAAATATATACACAGAATATTAATAAAATAATGTAAATTTGTATGAAAACTAAGATGCAAAATACCTATAAAATAACGCATTTTTTAAAATTATATATACCAAAATACACATAAAATATTTGAATTTGTATTAAAATAAATATACAAAATGCACATACAATAAGGTAAATTTGTATTGAAATAGATATGGAAAATACATATAAAACAATGTAAATTTGTTTCAAAATATATATACGAATACACAAATAATAACGTAGATTACTATAAAAATATATATACTAAAAACACATAAAATTAAGTAAATACGAATAGAAAAAGTACACAAAATACACATAAAATAATGTAAATTCGTATAAACATAAATAAACAAAATACCAATAAAAGAATGTGTATTTGTATAAATATAAATATACAAAATGCACATAAAATAACGTAAATTTGTATAAAACTATATACAAAAATACACAGAAGTAATTAAATTTGTATGAAAATAGATATACAAAATACACACAAAATAAGCTAAATTTGAATTGAAATATATATACAAAATACATAAAATAAAGTAAATTTGTTTCAAAATATTTTTAACAAATACACATATAATAACGTAAATTTGTATAAAAATATATAAACAAAATACACATTAAGTAATGTAAATACGTATAAAAAAATATGTACAAAATACACAAATAATCATGTCATTCGTATCAAAATAAATAAACAAAAAACTAATTAAATAATGTCAATTTGTATGAGAAAACATATACAAAATACACATAAAATAACGCAAATTTCTATAAAAATATATGTACAAAAATGCACATAAAATTAATTTGCATAAAAAATATATATACAAAACACACATTAGATAATGTAAATGAGTATAAAAATATGTATACAAAATACCTATGAAATAATCTAAATTCGTATCGAGTTAAATTAAGAAAATAACAATAAATTAATGTAATTTTGGATGAAAATATATATAGAAAACACATAAAATAACCTAAATACAAATACAAATAAACACATTAAATAATTTAAAATTGAATGAAATAAATATACAAAATAAACATAAAATAAGGTAAATTTGTAATAAAATATATGTAAAAATACACATAAAATAATATAAATTTGTATGAAAATATATATACAAATACACATAAAATAACATGAATTTGTATAAAATTTGTTTCAAAATATATACGAATACACACAATAAAATAACGTAAATTTTTATTAAAATGTATATATAAAATACACATGAAATAATTTAAATACGTAGAAAAACATATATACAAAATACACATAAAATAATGTAAACTCGTAACAAAATAAATACACAAAATTCCAATAAAAGAATGTATATTTGTAGGAAAATATATATACAAAATAAATAAAATAACTAAAATTTGTATAAAAATATATACAAAAATACACAAAAATAATTTAAATTTGTTTGAAAATAGATATGCAAAATACACATAAAGTTAGGCATATTTGTATTGAAATACATATACAAAACTCACATAAAATAATGTAAATTTGTATAAAAATATATATATACAAATACACATAAAATAACGTAAATTTGGATAAAATATATATATACAAAATATACATTAAATATTTTAAATATGTATAAAAATATATATTATTATATATATTTTTATTGACATTTGCGTTATTTATGTGTATTTTGTATATGTTTTCTCATAGAAATTTACATTATTTTATTGGTATTTTGTCTATTTATTTTGATACGAATTACATGATTGTTTGTGTATTTTGTACATTTTTTTATACGTATTTACATTATTTAATGTGTATTTTGTTTATATATTTTTTTACAAATTTACGTTATTATGTGTATTTTTATAAGTATTTTGATACAAATTTACATTATTTTATGTATTTTGTATATATATTTCAATTCAAATTTAGCTTATTTTATGTGTATTTTGTATATCTATTTTAACACAAATTTAATTACTTTTGTGTATTTTTGCATATAGTTTTATATAAATTTACGTGATATTATGTGTATTTTCAATATATTTATATTTATACAAATACACATTCTTATATTAGTATTTTGTTTATTTATTTTGATACGAGTTTACATTATTTTATGTCTATTTTATATACATTTTTTTATACGTATTTACTTCATTTTATGTAGTTTGTATATATATTTTTATAGAAATCTACGTTATTTTAGGTGTATTCCTTTATATATTTTGAAACAAATTTACATTGTTTTATATGTATTTTGCGTATCTATTTCAATACAAATTCACCTTATTGTATGTGCATTTTGTATACTTATTTTAATACAAAATCAGATATTTTATGTTTTCGTATATATTTTTATAAAAAAAGCGTTATTTTATGGGTATTTCGCATCTTAATTTTCATACAAATTTTCATTATTTTATTAATATTTACATTATTCTATTTGTGTTTTGTAAATATGTATAAAAAATATAAATACAAAACACAAATAGAATAATGTAAAATGGTATCATAATAAATACATAGAATGTAAATAAAATAATGTAAATTTGTATGAAAATAAAGATGCAAAATACCCATAAAATAACGCATTTTTTATAAATATACAAAATACACATGAAAGGATGTATATATATATATATATATATATATATATATATATATATATATATATATATATATATATATATATATATATATATATATATATATATATATATATATATATATATATATATATATATATATATATATATATATATATATATATATATATATATATATATATATATATATATATATATATATATATATATATATATATATACACATATATATATATATATATATATATATATATATATACAAAATACACATTAAATAATGTAAATTCGTGTCAAAATAAATAAACAAAATATCAATAAAAGAATGTGTATTTGTATGAAAATATATATACAAAATACACATAAGATAACATAAATTTGTATAAAACTATATACAAAAATACACAAAAATAATTTAAATTTGTATGAAAATAAATATACAAAATACACATAAAATTAGGTAAATTTGTATTGAAATACATATACAAAATACATAAAATAATGTAAATTTGAATGAAAATACATAAACAAATACACTTAAAATAACGTAAATTTGAATAAAAAAATATATACAAAACACAAAAAGAATAATGTAAAATCGTATCAAAATAAATACACAGAATATTAATTAAATAATGTAAATTTGTATGAAAATAAAGATGCAAAATACCCATAAAATAACGCATTTTTTTGATAGAAATATATTTATACAAAAATACACAAAAATTAATTTGTATTAAAATAAATATACAAAATACACATAGAATAAGGTAAATCTGTATTGAAATAGATATGCAAAATACACATCAATAATGTAAATTTGTATCAAAATATATATACGAATACTCATAAAATAGAGTAAATTTCTATGAAAATAAAATAATGTAAGTTTGTATGAAAATTAATATGCAAAATTCCCATAAAATAGCGCATTTCTTATAAAAATATATATACCAAAATACACATAAAATATTTAAATTTGCATTGAAATAAATATACAAAATGCACATACAATAAGATAAATTTACATTGAATTTTCATTTTTTTGGTGTATTTGATATATATATTTTTATACTTATTTACATAATTTTATATGTATTTTCAATATATATTTTCATAGAAATTTACTCTATATGTATATGTATAGAAAATACACATGAAATAATCTAAATTCGTATCGAAAAAAATGAACAAAATACCGATAAAATAATGTAATTTTGAATGAAAATATATATAGAAAATACACATAAAAGAACGTATATACAAATAAATATATACACATAAAATAATTTGAATTTGAATGAAAATAGATATAAAAATAAACATAAAATAAGGCAAATTTGTAATGAAATATATATACAAAATACACATAAAATAATGAAGATTTGTTTCAAAATATATATACGAATACCCTTAAAATAACGTAGATTTCTATAGAAATATATATACAAAATACACATGAAATGATGTAAATACGTATAAAAATATATATACAAAATACACATTAAATAATGTAAATTCGTGACAAAATAAATAAGGAAAATATCAATAAGAGAATGTGTATTTGTATGAAAATACACATAAAATAACGTAAATTTGTATAAAACTATATATAAAAATACACAAAAATAAATTAAATTTGTATGAAAAGAAATATACAAAATACATATAAAATTAGGTTAATTTCTATTGAAATACATATACAAAATACACATAAAATAATGTAAATTTGAAAGAAAATATATAAACAAATACACATATAATAACGTAAATTTGTATGAAATATATATACAAAATACTCATTAAATAATGTAAATATGTATAAAAAATATATATACAAAACACAAATAGAATAATGTAAAATCGTATCAAAAAAAATACACAGAATGTTAATAAAATAATGTAAATTTGTATGAAAATAAAGATGCAAAATACCCATAAAATAACGCATTTTTTTTATAAAAATATATTTACAAAAATACACATAAAAAATTAATTTGTATTAAAATAAATATACAAAATACACATACAATACGGTAAATCTGTATTGAAATAGATATGCAAAATACATATAAAACAATGTAAATTTGTTTCAAAATATATATAGGAATACACATAAAATAACGTAGATTTCTATAAAAATATATATACAAATAAATAAATGAATAAATGAAGTAAATACGTATAAAAAAATGTATTCAAATTACACATAAAATAATGTAAATTCGTATCAAAATAAATAAACAAAATACCAAAAAAAGAATGTCTATTTGTATAAATATAAATATACAAAATACACATAAAATAACGTAAATTTGTATAAAACTATATACAAAAATACACAGAAGTAATTAAATTCGTATGAAAATAGATATACAAAATACAGATAAAATAAGCTAAATTTGAATTGAAATATATATACAAAATACATGAAATAAAGTAAATTTGTATCAAAATATTTATACAAATACACATATAAAAAATTTGTTTCAAAATATATATACGAATACACATAAAATAACATAGATTTGTATAAAAAAAATATATATACAAAATACACATAAAAATGAAGTAAATACGTATAAAAAAATGTATACAAATTACACATAAAATAATGTAAATTCGTATCAAAATAAATAAACAAAATACCAAAAAAAGAATGTGTATTTGTACAAATATAAATATACAAAATACACATAAAATAACGTAAATTTGTATAAAACTATATACAAAAATACACATAAGTAATTAAATTTGTTTGAAAATAGATATACAAAATACACACAAATAAGCTAAATTTGAATTGAAATATATATATACAAAATACATAAAATAAAGTAAATTTGTATCAAAATATTTATACAAATACACATATAATAAGGTAAATTTGAATGAAAATATATAAACAAATACACTTAAAATAACGTAAATTTGTAAATATAATATATATTTTTTATTGATATTTGCGTTATTTATGTAATTTTAATATGTTTTCTCATAAAAATTACATTATTTTATTATTTTGTCTATTTATTTTGATACAAATTACATGATTATTTATTGTATTTTGTACATTTTTATACGTATTTACATTATATAATGTATTTTGTTTATATTTTATACAAATTTACGTTATTATATGTGTATTTGTATAGTATTTTGATACAAATTTACATTATTTTATGTATTTTGTATATATATTTCAATTCAAATTTAGCTTATTTTATGTGTATTTTGTATATCTATTTATTTTAATACAAAATCAAATATTTTATGTTTTTTGTATATATATTTTATAAAATGCGTTATTTTATGGGTATTTTGCATCTTAATTTTCATACAAATTTACATTATTTTATTAATATTTTCTGTATTTATTTTGATACGATTATACATTATTTTATTTGTATTTTGTATATATTTTTTATACATATTTACATTATTTAATGTGTTTTTGTATATATATTTGATACAAATTTACGTTATTTATGTCTATATGTTTATATTTTCATTCAAATTTACATTATTTTATGTGTATTTTGTATATGTATTTCAATACAAATTTACCTATTTTTATATGTTTTTTTGTATATTTATTTTCATACAAATTTAAATTATTTTGTGTATTTTGTATATAATTTTATACAAATTTAGGTTATTTTATGTATTTTGTATTATCTATTTTCATACAAATACATTCTTTTCATAAATATTTTGTTTATTTATTTTGACACGAATTAACATTATTTAATGTGTATTTTGTATATATATTTTATACACGTATTTACATTATTTCAAGTGTATTTTGTATATATATTCCTATAGAAATCTGCGTTATTTTATGTGTATTCGTATATATAATTTGAAACAAATTTACATTATTTTATGTGTATTTTGCATATTTTTAATACAAATTTATCTTATTACATGTGCATTTTGTATATTTATTTTTAATACAAATTTGATTAATCTATGTGTATTTTTGTATATGTATTTTTATAAAATATGCTTTATTTATTAATTTTGCATCTTTATTTTCATACAAATATACATTATTTTATTGATATTCTGAGTATTTATTTTGATATGATTTTACATTTATTCTATGTGTATTTGTATATATATTTTATATAAAATGTATTTGTTTCATTTCATACAAATCTACATTATGTTATGTGTTTTTGTACATGTATTTAAATACAAATTTAACTAGTTATATGTGTTTTTTGTATATCTATTTTGTATGTATATTTTCATAGAAATTTACTCTATTTTATGAGTATTCGTATATATATTTTGATACAAATTTACATTATTGATGTGTATTTTGCATATCTATTTCAATACAAATTTACTTTATTTTACGTTCATTTTGTATATTTATTTTAATACAAATTTAATTATTTTATATATTTATATATGGATATTTTGCATCTTTATTTTCATACAAATTTACATTATTTTATTGATATTCTCTTTATTTATTTTGATACGATTTAACATTATTCTATGTGTTTTTTATGTGTATTTGTATAAATATTTTGATACAAATTTACTTTATTTCATGTATTTTGTATATATATTTCAATTCAAATTTAGCTTATTTTATGTGTATTTTGTATATCTATTTTCATACAAATTTAATTACATTTGTGTATTTTTTACATAGATTTATATATATTTACGTTATTTTATGTGTATTTTGTATATTTATATTAATACAAATACATATTCTTTTAATAGTATTTTGTTTATATATTTTATGCGTATTTTGTATACATTTTTTATACGTATTTACTTCATTTTATGTGTATTTTGTATATAATATTGTTATAGAACTCTTCGTTATTTTTTGTATATTCGTATATATATATTTTGAAACAAATTTACATTGCTTTATATGTATTTTGCATATCTATTTCAATACAAATTTACCTTATTGTATGTGTTTTTTATATATTTATTTTGGTATATATATTTTTATAAATAAAAAAAATGCGTTATTTTATGGGTATTTTGCCTCTTTATTTTCATACCCATAAAATAACGTTTTATTTATAAAAATATATATAAAATACATATAATTTGAATTAAAATATTTATACAAAATACACATATAATAACGTAAATTTGTATTGAAATATATACAAAATACACAATAAATAATGTAAATTGTATAAAAATATGTATTATAAATACATATAATCATGTAATTCGTATCAAAATATATAAACAAAATATATAAAAAATAATATAAATTTGTATGAGTAAACGTGTATGTTGCATATTTTTCAATACAAATTTACCTTATTATATACGCATTTTGTATATTAATTTTAATACAAATTTAATTATTCGATGTTTTTTATCTGTATCTATTTTTATAAACATATGCTTTTATTTTATTTTTGCATCTTTATTTTCATACAAATTTACATTATTTTATTGATATTCTGCTCATTCATTTTGATACAATTGACATTATTCTATATGTATTTGTATATATTTTCATACAAATTTACGTTATTTTATGTGTATTTGTTTATATATTTTGACAAATTTACAATATTTATATGTATTTTGTATATACATTTCAAAAGAAATTTACCTAGTTTTATGTATTTTGTATATCTATTTTCATACAAACTCAAATTATTTCTATGTATTTTGTATATATTTTAATACAAATTTTAGTTATGTTATGTATATTTTGTAAATTTATTTTCTTTCAAATATATATTATTTTATTGGTGTTTTGTTGATTTATATTGATACAATTTACATTATTTTATATGTACTTTGTATATATATTTTTATACGCTTTTACATTATTTAATATTTATTTTGAATATATATTTTATACAAATTCATGGTATTTTATGTGTATTTATATATATTTTCATATAAATTTACATTATTTTATGTATTTTGTACATATATTTACAAAATATTACAAATCTACCTTATTTTATGTTTATTTTGTATATGTATTTTGTATATTTATATTTATCAAATACACATTCTTTTATTAGTATTTTGTTTATTTATTTTAAATCAATTTACATTATTTTATGTGTATTTTGTATACATTTTTTATACGTATTTACTTAATTTTATGTATTTTGTGTATATATTTTTATAGAAATTTACGTTTTTTATTTGTATTCGTATATATATTTTTTAAAAAAATTTACATTGTTTTTGTGTTTTTTGCATATCAATTTCAATTCATATTTAACTTATTTTATGTTCATTTTGTATATTTATTTCAATTCAAATTTAAATATTTTATGTGTATTTTTGGTATATATATTTTTATAAGAAATGCGCTATTTTAGAATTTTGCATCTTTATTTTCATACAAATTTACATTATTTAATTAATACTCGGTGTATTTATTTTGATACGATTTTACATTATTTTATTTGTTTTTTGTATATACTTTTTTATAAATAGTTACATTATTTAATGTGTATCTTGCATATATATTTTATACAAATTTATTATCTATTATCTATTTTATACAAATACATTCTTTTCATGATATTTTGTTAATTTATTTTGACACGAATACATTAAATAACATGAATTTGTATAAATTTGTATCAAAATATATACTTATACACACAATAAAATAACGTAATTTTTATGAAAATGTATATACAAAATACACATAAAATAATTTAAATACGTGAAAATATATATACAAATAATACATAAAATAATCTATATATGTATGAAAATATATAAAAAAATACACATAAAATAATGTAAATTTGGATAAAATATATATACAAAATCAACATTAAATAATTTAAATATATATAAAAAATATATACAAAAACACATAGAATAATGTTAAATCGTATCAAAATAAATAAAGAGAATATCAATAAAATAATGTAAATTTGTATGAAAATAAAAGATGCAAAATATCCATATAATAACATATTTGCATAAAATATATATACAAAAGACATATAAAATAATTAAATTTGTATCAAAATAAATATACAAAATGCACGTACAATAAAAGTAAATTTGTATTGAAATAGATATGCAAAATACACATTAATAATGTAAATTTGTTTCAAAATATATACGAATACTCATAAAATGAGTAAATTTCTATGAAAATATACATACAAAATAGATATACAAAATACACATGTGTATTTGTTAAAATATTTTGAAACAATTTAATTTATTTTATGTATTTGTATATATATTTCAATTCAAATTTAGCTTATTTTGTGTATTTTGTATATCTATTTTCATACAAATTTAATTACTTCTGTGTATTTTGTATATAGTTTTATACAAATTTACGTTATTTATGTGCATTTTGTATATTTATATTTATACAAATACACATTCTCTTATTAGTATTTTGTTTATTTATATTTATGCAATTTACATTATTTTATGTGTATTTTGTATACATTTTTGATTCGTATTTACTTAATTTTATTTGTATTTTGTATATATATATTTATAGAAATCTACGTTATTTTATGTGTATTCGTATATATATTTTGAAACAAATTTACATTGTTTTATATGTTTTTTACATATCTATTTCAATACAAATTTACCTTATTGTATGTGCATTTTGTATATTTATTTTAATACAAATTCAAATATTTTATGTGTATTTTGGTATACATAATTTTATAAAAAATGCGTTATTTTATAGGTATTTTGCATCTTAGTTTTCATACAAATGTACATTATTTGATTAATATTCTGTGTATATATTTTGATACGATTTTATATTATACTCTCTGTGTTTTGTATATATTTTTTATACACATTTTCATTATTTAATGTGTATTTTTTATATATATTTTATACAAATTAACGTCATTTTAAGTGTATTTGTTTATATAATTTCATTCAAATTTACATTATTTTAAGTGTACTTTGTATATGTATTTCAATACAAATTTACCTAATTTTATGTATTTTGTATATTTATTTTCATACAAATTTAAATTATTTTTTTGTTTTTTTGTATATACATATAGAGTAAATTTCTATGAAAATATATATTCAAAATACATATAAAATTATGTAAATAAGTATAAAAATATATATATCAAATACACCTAAAAAAATTATTCGTATCAAAATAAATAAACAAAATTCCGATAAAAGAACGTATATTTGTAGGAAAATAAATATACAAAATACACATCAAATTACGAAAATTTGAATAAAAGTATATACAAAAAAACAAAAAAATAAATTTCAATTTGTATGAAAATAGATATACAAAATACACATATAATTAGTTAAATTTGTATTTAAATACATGTACAAAATACACATAAAATAATGTAAATTTGTAAGAAATGAAAACAAATTCACATAAAATAACGTACATTTGTATAAAATAGATATACAAAATATACATAGAATAATGTAAAATCGTATCAAAATAAATACACAGAATATCAATAAAATAATGTAATTTTGTATGAAAATAAAGATGCAAAATACCCATAAAATAAAGCATATTTTTTAAAATATATACAGAATACACATAGAATAATTGAATTTGTATTAAAATTAATATACAAAATGCACGTACAATAAGGGAAATTTGTATTGAAAAAATATACAAAAAGCACATAAAACAATGTATATTTGTTTCAAAATATATACGAATACACATAAAATAACGTATATTTCTATAGAAAAATATATACAAAATACACATGAAATGACGTAAATACGTATAAAAATATATATACACAATACACATTAAATAATGTAAATTCGCATCAAAATAAATAAACAAAATATCAATAAAAGAATGTGTATTTGTATGAAAATAGATATACAAAATTCACATAAAATATTGTAAATTTGTATAAAACTCTATTCAAAAAATACACAAAAATAATTTAAATTTGTATAAATATATATATACAAAATACGCATAAAACTAGTTAAATTTCTATTGAAATACATATACAAAATACACATAAAATAATGTAAATTTGAATGAAAATAGATAAACAAATACACTAAAAATAATGTAAATTTGTATGAAAATATATAGAAAATACACATTAAATAATGTAAATATGTATAAAAAAATATTTACAAAACACATATTGAATAATGTAAAATAGTATCAAAATAAATACACAGAATATTAATAAAATAATGTAAATTTGTATGAAAATAAAGATGCAAAATACCCAAATTTTATGAAAATATATATACCAAAATACACATAAAATATTTAAATTTGTATAACAATAAATATACAAAATGCACATAAAATAAGGTAAATTTGTATTGAAATAGATATGCAAAATACACATAAAACAATGTAAATTTGTTTCAAAATATTTATACGAATACACATAAAAGAACGTATATTTCTATAAAAATATATATACAAAATACATATAAAATGAAGTAAATACGTATAAGAAAATGTATACAAAATTCACATAAAATAATGTAAATTCGTATCAAAATAAATAAACTAAATGCCAATAAAAGAATGTTTACTTGTATAAATATAAATATACTAAATACACATAAAATAACGTAAAATTGTATAAAACTATATACAAAAATAAACAAAAATAATTAAATTTGTATGAAAATAGATATACAAAAGACACATAAAATAAGCTAAATTTGAATTGAAATAAATATAGAAAATACATAAAATAATGTAAATTTGTATCAAAATATATATTCAAATACACATATAATAACGTAAATTTGTATAAAAATATATAAACAAAATTCACATTAAATAATGTAAATACGTATAAAAGATATGTAGGTAATGTAAAAATTTATAAAATGAAAGATGCAAAATACCCATAAAATAACTCATATTTAAAAAAAAATATATACAAAAATACACAAAATAATTGAATTTGTATTAAAATAAATATACAAAATACACATACAATAAGGTAGATTTTTATTGAAATAGATATGCAAAAAACATAAAATAATGAAAATTTTTATCAAAATATATACGAATACACACAATAAAATTACGTAATTTTTTATGAAAATATATACAAAATACACATAAAATAATGTAAATACATAGAAAATATATATACAAAATACACATAAAATAATGTAAATTCGTATCAAAATAAATAAACAAAATTTCCTCAAAAATAATTAATATTTGTAGTAAAAAATATATCAAAAATACAAAAAAAATAAAAAAATTTGTATAAAATATATACAAAATACACAAAATAATTTAAATTTGTTTGAAAATAGATATACAAAATACACATGAAATTAGGCAAAAAATTTTTTAAATACATATACAAAATACACATAAAATAATGTAAATTTCTGTGAAAATATATAAACAAATACACATAAGATAACGTAAATTTCCATAAAATATATGTACAAAATATACATTAAATAATGTAAATATGTCTAAAAATACATATAAAAAATAAACAGAATAATGTAAAATCGTATCAAAATAAATAAACAGACTATCAATAAAATAATGTAAATTTGTATGAAAATAAAGATGCAAAATACCCATATAATAACGCATATTTGTTTAAAAATATATATACAAAAATACACATAAAATAATTAAATTTGTATCAAAATAAATATACAAAAGGCACATACAATAAAGAAAATTTGTATTGAAATAGATATGCGAAATACACATAAATAATGTAAATTTGTATCAAAATATATATACGAATACACATAAAATAGAGTAGATATCTATGAAAATATATATTCAAAATATATATAAAATAATGTAAATAAGTATAAAAATATATATCAAATACACCTAAAATAATAAAAATTCGTATCAAAATAAATAAACAAAATTCCGATCAAAGAACGTATATTTGTAGGAAAATAAATTTACAAAATACACATAAAAATACGAAAATTTGAATAAAAAAATTTACTAAAATACACAAAATTAATTTCGATTTGTATGAAAATAGATATACATAATACACATATAATTAGTTAAATTTGCATTTAAATACATGTACAAAATACACATGAAATAATGTAAATTTGTATGAAATGAAAACAAATTCACATAAAATAACGTTCTTTTGTATGAAATATATATACAAAATATACATAGAATAATGTAAAATCGTATCAAAATAAATACACAGAATATCAATAAAATAATGTAAATTTGTATGAAAATAAAGATGCAAAATACTCATAAAATAAAGCATTTTTTTTATGAAAATACATATACAAAAATACACATAGAATAATTAAATTTGTATTATTTTATATGTACTTTGTATATATATTTTATACGCATTTACATTATTTAACATTATTTTGAATATATAATTTCATACAAATTCATAGTATTTTATGTGTATTTGTATATATATTTTCATATAAATTTACATTATTTTATATGTATTTTGTACATATATTCATTACAAATTTACCTTATTTAATGTTTATTTTGTGTGTGCATTTGTACATTTATATTTATACAAATACACATTCTTTTATTGGTATTTTGTTTATTTATTTTGATTCAATTTACATTATTTTATGTGTATTTTGTTACATTTTTACGTATTTACTTAATTTTGTATTTTCTATATATATTTTATAGAAATCTACGTTATTTTATGTGTATTCGTATATATATTTTGAAACAAATTTACATTGTTTTATATGTATTTTGCATATCTCTTTCAATAGAAGTTTACCTTATTGTATGTGCATTTTATATTTATTTACATACAAATTTAAATATTTTATGTGTATTTTGGTATATATATTTTATAAAAATGCGCTATATGATAGAATTTTGCATCTTTATTTTCATTCAAATTTACATTATTTTATTAATATTCGGTGTATTTATTTTGATTTGATTTTACATTATTCTATTTGTTTTTTTCTATATATATTTTTTTTATATATATTTACATTATTTAATGTGTATCTTGCATATATATTTCCTACAAATTTATTATCTATTAATTATTTTCATACATATATACATTCTTTTCATGATATTTTGTTTATTTATTTTGACACGAATTTACATTACTTAATATGTATTTTGTATATATATTTTTATACGTATTTACATAATTTCATGTGTATTTTGTATATATATTTCTATAGAAATCTACGTTATTTTATGTGTATTCGTATATATATTTTGAAACAAATTTACATTGTTTTATATGTATTTTTGAATATCTCTTTCAATTCAAATTTATCTTACTGTATATGCATTTAGTATATTTATTTCAATACAAATTTAAATATTTTATGCGTATTTTGGTATATATATTTTTAGAAAAAATGCGCTATTTTATGGGAATTTTGCATCTTTCTTTTCATACAAATTTACATTATTTTGTTGATATTCTCTGTATTTATTTTCATACGATTTTACATTATTCTATTCCTTTTTTTTTATACTTTTTTTTACACATTTACATTATTTAATGTGTATCTTGCATATATATTTCATACAAATTTACGTTATTTAAGTGCATTTGTTTATATATTTTCATTCAAATTTACATTATTTTATGTGTATTTTGTATATGTTTTTCAATACAAATTTACCTAATTTTATGTGTATTTTGTATATTTCTTTTCATACAAATTTTAATTATTTTTGTGTATTTTTGTATATAGTTTTATACAAATTTAGGTTATTTTATGTACGCATTTCCATTATTTAATTTATGTTTTGTATATATATTTTAATGCAAATTTACTTTATTTTATATGCATTTTTGTAAGTTTGTATTGAAATAGATATGCAAAATACATATAAAACAATGTAAATTTGTTTCAAAATATATATACGAATACACATAAAATACCGTAGATTTCTATAAAAATATATACAAAATACACATAAAATGAAATAAACACGTATAAAAAAATGAATACAAAATACACATAAAATAATGTAAAATCGTATCAAAATAAATAAACAAAATACCAATAAAAGAATGTGTATTTGTATAAATATAAATATACAAAATACACATAAAATATTGTAAATTTGTATAAAACTATATACAAAAATACACAGAAGTAATTAAATTAAATAAATGTTAAATAATGTAAATGAGTATAAAAAAATATATACAAAGTACATATAAAATAATACAAATTTAATTATTCTATGTGTATTTTTGTATATGTATTTTCATAAAAAAAATGCTTTATTTTATGTGTTTTCGTATATATATTTTGATACAAATTTACATTATTTATGTGTATTTCGCATATCTATTTCAATACAAATTTTCTTTATTGTATGTGCCTTTTGTATATTTATTTTGATACAAATTTAATTATTTTGTGTGTATTTTTGTATATATATTTTTAAACAAATATGCGTTATTATATGGGTATTTTGCATCTTTATTTTCATACAAATTTACATTATTTTATTGATAGTCTGTTTATTTATTTTGATACGATTTTACGTTATTCTGTGTATTTTGTATATATATTTTTAGACATATATACATTATTTAATGTATATTTTGTACATATATTTTATGAAATTTACGTTATCTTATGTATATTTGTTTATATATTTTCATACAAATTTACATTATTTTATGTGTATTTTGCATATCTATTTTCAAACAAATTTAAATTATTTTTGTGTATTTTTTATATATTTTTATACAAATTTTTGTTATTTTATTTGTATTTTGTATATATATTTTCCTACAAATATACATTCTTTTAGAGGAATTTTTTTTGTGTGTGTGTATTTTGTATATATATTTTTCTATGTATTTACATTATTTAATGTATATTTTGTATATATATTTTCATAAAAATTTACGTTATTTTATTGTGTGTATTCGTATATATTTTGATAAAAAATTTCATTATTTTATGTGTTTTTTGCATATCTATTTCAATAAAAATCTACCTTATTGTATGTGTATTTTGTATATTTATTTTAACACAAATTCAATTATTTAATGTGTATTTTTGTATATATTTTTTTTTAAATATGAGTTATTTGATGGGTATTTTGCATCTTTAATTTTATAAATTTTTACATTACGTACATATCTTTTATACGTATTTACATTATTTAATGTGTATTTTGTTTATATATTTTTATACAAATTTACGTTATTATATGTGTATTTGAATATATATTTTGATACAAATTTACATTATTTTATGTATTTTCTATATTTATTTCAATTTAAATTTAGCTTATTTTATGTGTCTTTTGTATATCTATTTTCATACAAATTTAATTATTTTTGTTTATTTTTGAATATAGTTTTATACAATTTTACGTTATTTTATGTATTTTGAATATTTATATTTATACAAATAAACTTTCTTTTATTGGCATTTAGTTTATTTATTTTGATACAATTTACATTATTTTATGTGTATTTTGTATACATTTTCTTATACGTATTTACTTCATTTTATGTATATTTTGTATATATATTTTTATAGAAATCTACGTTGTTTTATGTGTATTCGTATATATATTTTGAAACAAATTTACATTGTTTTATAAGTATTTAGCATATCTATTTCAATACAAATTTATCTTATTGTATGTGCATTTTGTATATTTATTGTAATACAAATTTGAATATTTTATGTGTATTTTGGTATATATATTTTCATAAAATGCGTTGTTTTATGGGTATTTTGCATCTTTATTTTCATACAAATTTACATTATTTTATTAATATTGTGTATTTATTTTGATACTATTTTACATTATTTTATTTGTGTTTTGTATATATTTTTTTATATTTACATTATTTAATGTGTATTTTCTATATATATTTCATACAAATTTACGTTATGTAAGTGTATTTGTTTATATATTTTCATTCAAATTTACATTATTTTATGTGTATTTTGTATTTGTATTTCAATAGAAATTTAACTAGTTTTATATGTATTTTGTATATATATTTTATACAAATTTCAATTATTTTTTGTGTATTTTTGTATAGAGTTTTATACAAATTTAAAATATTTTATTTTTATTTTGTATATCTATTTTCATACAAATACACATTCTTTTATTGATATTTTGTTTATATATTTTGATGCCAATTTACATTATTTAATGTGTATTGTGTATATATATTTTTATACGTATTTACGTCATTTCATGTGTATTTTGTATATATATTTCTATAGAAATATACGTTATTTTATGTGTATTCGTATATATATTTTGAAACAAATATACATTGTTTTATGTGCATTTTGCATATTTTTTCAATACAAATTTACCTTATTGTACGTGCATTTTGTATATTAATTTTAATACAAATTTAGCTATTCTATGTGTATTTTGTATAAGTATTTTGAAAAAATATGCTTTATTTTATGGTATTTTGCATCTTTATTTTCATACAAAACTACATTATTTTATTGATATTCTGTGTATTTATTTTGATACGATTTTACATTATTCTATGTATATTTGGTATATCTATTTTATACAAATGTACGTTATTTTATATAATTTGTTTTCATTTCATACAAATTTACATTATTTTATGTGAATTTTGTACATGTATTTAAATACAAATTTAACTAATTATATGTGTATTTTGTATATTATTTTCCTACAAATATACGTTCTTTTATCGGAATTTTATTTATTTATTTTGATGCAATTTTCATTTTTTTAGGTGTATTTGATATATATATTTTATACTTATTTACATAATTTTATATGTATTTTGAATATATATTTTCATAGAAATTTACTCTATATGTATATGTATAGAAAATACACAGAAATAATCTAAATTCTATCGAAATAAATGAACAAAATATTAATAAAATAATGTAAATTTGAATGAAAATATATAGAAAATACACATAAAATACAAATAAATATATACGTAAAATAATTTGAATTTAAATGAAAATATATAAAATAAACTTAAAATAAGGTAAATTTATATTGAAATATATAAATACATACATAAAATAATGTAAATTTGTTTCAAAATATATACGAATACACATAAAATAACGTAGATTTCTATAAATATATATACAAAATACACGTCAAATAATGTAAATACGAATAAAAAAATGTATACAAAATACACATAAAATAATGTAATTTCGAATTAAAATAAATAAACAAAATACCAATAAAAGAATGTGTATGTGTACAAAATACACATATATAAACAAATACACTTAAAATAACGTAAATTTGTATAAAATATATATGCAAGATACACATTAAATAATGTAAATGTGTATGAAAATATAAAAAATATGTACAAAATACACATATAATCATGTAAATTTGTATAAAACTAAATAAACAAAATAGCAATAAAATAAAGTAAATTTGTGTGAAAAAACATATACAAATACATATAAAATAACGCTAATTTCTATAAAAATATATGTCCAAAAATGAACGTCAAATAAATTAAATTTGGATAAAATATATATACAAAACACACATTAAATAATGTAAATGCGTACATAAAATAACCTTAATTCGTATAAAACTATATACAAAATACACAAAAATATTTTAAATTTGTACGAAAAGAAATATACAAAATACACATAAAATTAGGTTAATTTCTATTGAAATACATATACAAAATACATAAAATAATGTAAATTTGAAAGAAAATATATAAACAAATACACATATAATACCGTAAATTTGTATGAAATATATATACAAAATACACATTAAATAATGTAAATATGTATAAAAATATATAGAAAACACAAATAGAATAATGTAAAATCGTATCAAAATATATACACAGAATATTAATAAAATAATGTAAATTTGTATGAAAATTAAGATGCAAAATACCTATAAAATAACGTATTTTTTATAAAATTATTGATACCAAAATACACATAAAATATTTGAATTTGTATCAAAATAAATATGCAAAATGCACATACAATAAGGTAAATTTGTATTGAAATAGATAAGCAAAATACATATAAAATAATGTAAATTTTCAAAATATATATGCGAATACACATAAAATAACGTAGATTTCTATAAAAATACATATACAAAATACACATAAAATTAAGAAAATACGTATAAAAAAATGTATAAAATATACACATAAAATAATGTAAATTCGTATATATATAAATAAACAATATAGCAATAAAAGAATGTGTATTTGTATAAATATAAATATACAAAATACACATAAAATAACGTAAATTTATATAAAACTATATACATAAAATAACGCAAATTTCTATAAAAATATATGTACAAAAATGAACATAAAATAAATTTGCATAAAAATATATATACAAAACACACATTAGATAATGTAAATGAGTATAAAAATATGTATACAAAATACCTATGAAATAATCTAAATTCTTATCGAATTAAATTAAGAAAATACCAATATAATAATGTAATTTTGGATGAAAATATATATACAAAATACACATAAAATAACCTAAATACAAATACAAATATACACATAAAATAATTTAAAATTGAATGAAATAAATATACAAAATAAACATAAAAAAAGGTAAATTTGTATTGAAATATATGAAAAAATACACTTAAAATAATATAAATTTGTATGAAAATATATATACAAATACAAATTAAATAACATGAATTTGTATAAAATTTGTATCAAAATATATACTTATACTCACAATAAAATAACGTAATTTTTTATGAAAATGTATATACAAAATACACATAAAATAATTTAAATACGTAGAAAAATATGTATACAAAAAACACATAAAATAATGTAAATATGTATGAAAAAATATAAACAAATACACATAAAATAATGTAAATTTGGATAAATATATACAAAATGAACATTAAATAATTTAAATAGTATAAAAAAATATATACAAAAAACACATAGAATAATGTTAAATCGTATCAAAATAAATAAAGAATATCAATAAAATAATGTAAATTTGTATGAAAATAAAGATGCAAAATATTCATATAATAACGCATATTTGCATAAAATATATATAAAATACATATAAAATAATTAAATTTGTATTAAAATAAATATACAAAATGCACGTACAATAAAGTAAATTTGTATTGAAATAGATATGCAAAATACACATTAATAATGTAAATTTGTATCAAAATATATACGAATACTCATAAAATAGAGTAAATTTCTATGAAAATATACATACAAAATAGATATACAAAATACACATATAACTAGTTAAATTTGTATTTAAATACATGTACAAAAAACACATAAAATAATGTAGATTTGTATGAAATGAAAACAAATACATTTTATATAAAATAAATATATAAAATACACATAAAATAATGTAAAAACATATCAAAATAAATACACAGAATATCAATAAAATAATGTAAATTTGTATGAAAATAAAGATGCAAAATACCCATAAAATAAAGCATATTTTTATAAAAATACATATACAAAAATACACATAGATTAATCAAATTTGTATTAAAATTAATATACAAAATGCACATACAATAAGGTAAATTTGTTTTGAAAAAATATGCAAAATACACATAAAACAATGTAAATTTGTTTCAAAATATAGTATATACGAATACACATAAAATAACGCAGATTTCTATAGAAATATATATACAAAATACACTTGAAATAATGTAAATACGTATAAAATTATATATACAAAATACACATTAAATAATGTTAATTCGTGTCAAAATAAATAAACAAAATATCATGAAAAGAATGTGTATTTGTATGAAAATAGATATACAAAATACACATAAAATAACCTAAATTTGTATAAAACTATATGCAAAATACACAAAAATAATTTAAACTTGTATGAAAATAAATATACAAAAAACATATAAAAATAGGTAAATTTGTATTGAAATACATATACAAAATACACATAAAATAATGTAAATTTGAATGAAAATATATAAACATATAGACTTAAAATAACGTAAATTTGTATAAAATATATATACAAAAAAAACATTAAATAATGTAAATATGTATAAAAAAATATATACAAAACACAAATAAAATAATGTAAAATCGTATCAAAATAAATACAGAAAATATTAATAAAATAATGTAAATTTGTATGAAAATTAAGATGTAAAATACCCATAAAATAACGCATTTTTTATAAAAATATATATACGAAAAAACATAAAATAATTGATTTTGTGTTAAAATAAACAGATATACAAAATACACATAAAATAAGCTAAATTTGAATTGAAATATATATACAAAATACATAAAATAATGTAAATTTGTATCAAAATACCTATACAAATACACATATAATAACGTAAATTTTATAAAATATATAAACAGAATACGCATTAAATAATGTAAATACGTATAAAAAATGTAAAAATACACAAATAATCATGTAACTCGTATCAAAATAAATAGACAAAATACCAATAAAATAATGTAAATTTCTATGAAAAACATTTTCAAAATACATAAATAACGCAAATATCAAAAAAATATATATAATATAATATATTTTATACATATTTAAAATATTTAATGTATATTTTGTATATATATTTATCCAAATTTACGTGATTTTATATGTATTTGTTTATATATTTTCATACAAATTACATTATTTTATGTGAGTTTTGTATATGTATTTCAATACAAATTTGCCTAACTTTTGTGTGTATTTTGCATATCTATTTTCAAACAAATTTAAATTATTTTACTGTATTTTTGTATATATTTTTATACAAATTTTTGTTATTTTATTTGTTTTTATATATATTTTCTAAATATACATTCTTTTATTGGAATTTTGTGTATTTAATTTTACAATTTACATTATTTTATGTATTTTGTAAATATATTTTTCTACGTATTTAAATTATTTTATGTGTATTTTATATATACATTTTCATAAAAATTTACGTTATTTTATTGTGTGTATTCGTATATATT